>NW_027507419.1:0-40868 GCF_052324685.1 Brachyhypopomus gauderio
ATTCAAAATATGAGTTTCTTTTCATTCTTCAAAAGTTGCACTTTTGCCACAAGTTATGCTCAGAAACACTGTTAGAGCGCTTACAGCGCCAGCAAAACGCTGTTTTGAACGCCTTAATGCAAGCCTTACCTACTTGTTAGGGAAATGCATGTGTAACATTACAAACATGATAAAACAGCTTGTTATCACATCCAAACACTGTTTTAGAAACAAAATATGAGTTTTCAGTTCATTCTTCAAAAGTTGCACTTTTGCTCCAAGTTATGCTCAGAAACACTGTTTAGAGCGCTTACAGCGCCAGCAAACGCTGTTTTGAACGCCTTAATGCAAGCCTTACTACATGTTAGGAAATGCATGTGTAACATTACAAACATGATAAAAACAGCTTGTATCACATCCAAACACTGTTTTCATTCAAAATATGAGTTTTCTTTTCATTCTTCAAAAGTTGCACTTTTGCCACAAGTTATGCTCAGAAACACTGTTTAGAGCGCTTACAGCGCCAGCAAACGCTGTTTTGAAACGCCTTAATGCAAGACTTACTACTTGTTAGAAAATGGATGGTGTAACATTACAAACATGATTAAAACAGCTTGTTATCACACTCCAAACACTGTTTTAGAACAAAATATGATTTTCAGTTCATTCTTCAAAAGTTGCACTTTTGCTCCAAGTTATGCTCAGAAACACTGTTTAGAGCGCTTAACAGCGCAGCAAACGCTTGTTTTGAACGCCTTAATGCAAGCCTTACCTACTTGTTTAGGAAATGCATGTGTAACATTACAAACATGATAAAACAGCTTGTTATCACATCCAAACACTGTTTTAGAACAAAATATGAGTTTTCAGTTCATTCTTCAAAAGTTGCACTTTTGCTCCAAGTTATGCCAGAAACACTGTTTAGAGCCGCTTACAGCGCCAGCCAAACGCTGTTTTGAACGCCTTAATGCAAGCCTTACTACTTGTTAGGAAATGGATGGGTAACATTACAAACATGATAAAACAGCTTGTTATCACATCCAAACACTGTTTTAGAAACAAAATATGAGTTTTCAGTTCATTCTTTCAAAGTTGCACTTTTGCTCCAAGTTATGCTCAGAAACACTGTTTAGAGCGCTTAACAGCGCCAGCAAACGCTGTTTTTGAACGCCTTAATGCAAGACTTACTACTTGTTAGTAAATGGATGTGTAACATTACAAACATGATAAAACAGCTTATCACATCCAAACACTGTTTTCATTCAAAATATGAGTTATCTTTTCATCTTCAAAAGTTGCACTTTTGCCACAAGTTATGCTCAGAAACCACTGATTAGAGCGCTTACAGCGCCAGCAAACGCTGTTTTGAACGCCTTAATGCAAGCCTTACCTACTTGTTAGGAAATGCTTGTGTACATTACAAACATGATAAAACAGCTTGTTATCACATCCAAACACTGTTTTAGAACAAATATGAGTTTTCAGTTCATTCTTCAAAAGTTGCACTTTTGCTCCAAGTTATGCTCAGAAACACTGTTTAGAGCGCTACAGCGCCAGCAAACGCTGTTTTGAACGCCTTAATGCAAGCCTTACTACTTGTTAGGAAATGGATGTGTAACATTACAAACATGATAAAACAGCTTGTTATCACATCCAAACACTGTTTTGGAACAAAATATGAGTTTTTGAGTTCATTCTTCAAAAGTTGCACTTTTGCTCCAAGTTATGCTCAGAAACACTGTTTAGAGCGCTTACAGCGCCAGCAAACGCTGTTTTGAACGCCTTTATGCAAGGCCCCTTACCTACTTGTTAGGAAAATGCATGTGTAACATTACAAACATGATAAAACAGCTTGTTATCACATCCAAACACTGTTTTAGAACAAAATATGAGTTTCAGTTCATTCTTCAAAAGTTGCACTTATGCTCCAAGTTATGCTCAGAAACACTGTTTAGAGCGCTTACAGCGCCAGCAAACGCTGTTTTGAACGCTTAATGCAAGCCTTACTACTTGTTAGGAAAATAGATGTGTACATTACAACATGATAAAACAGCTTGTTATCACATCCAAACACTGTTTAGAACAAAATATGAGTTTTCAGTTCATTCTTCAAAAGTTGCACTTTTGCTCCAAGTTATGCTCAGAAACACTGTTTAGAGCGCTTACAGCGCCAGCAAACGCTGTTTTGAACGCCCTTAATGCAAGACTTACTAGTGTTAGAAAATGGATGTGTAACATTACAAACATGATAAAACAGCTTGCTTATCACTGCCAAACACTGTTTTCATTCAAAATATGAGTTTTCTTTTCATTCTTCAAAAGTTGCACTTTTGCCACAAGTTATGCTCAGAAACACTGTTTAGAGCGCTTACTGCGCCAGCAAACGCTGTTTTGAACGCCTTAATGCAAGACATACTACTTGTTAGAAAATGGATGTGTAACATTACAAACATGATAAAACAGCTTGTTATCACATCCAAACACTGTTTAGATACAAAATATGAGTTTTCAGTTCATTCTTCAAAAGTTGCACTTTTGCTCCAAGTTATGCTCAGAAACACTGTTTAGAGCGCTTACAGCGCCAGCAAACGCTGTTTTTGAATGCCTTAATGCAAGCCTTACCTACTTGTTAGGAAATGCATGTGTAACATTACAAACATGATAAAACAGCTTGTTATCACATCCAAACACTGTTTTAGAACAAAATATGAGTTTTCAGTTCATTCTTCAAAAGTTGCACATTTGCTCCAAGTTATGCTCAGAAACACTGTTTAGAGCGCTTACAGCGCCAGCAAACGCTGTTTTGAACGCCTTAATGCAAGACTTACTACTTGTTAGAAAATGGATGTGTAACATTACAAACATGATAAAAACAGCTTGTTATCACATCCAACACTGTTTTCATTCAAAATATGAGTTTTCTTTTCATTCTTCAAAAGTTGCACTTTTGCCACAAGTTATGCTCAGAAACACTGTTTAGAGCGCTTACAGCGCCAGCAAACGCTGTTTTGAACGCCTTAATGCAAGCCTTACCTACTTGTTAGGAAAATGCTGTGTAACATTACAAACATGATAAAACAGCTTGTTATCACATCCAAACACTGTTTTAGAACAAAATATGAGTTTTCAGTTCAATTCTTCAAAAGTTGCACTTTTGCCTCCAAGGTTATGCTCAGAAACACTGTTTAGAGCGCTTACAGCGCCAGCAAACGCTGTTTTGAAACGCCTTAATGCAAGCCTTACTACTTGTTAGGAAATGCATGTGTAACATTACAAACATGATAAAAACAGCTTGTTATCACATCCAAACACTGTTTTAGAACAAAATATGAGTTTTCAGTTCATTCTTCAAAAGTTGCACTTTTGCTCCAAGTTATGCTCAGAAACACTGTTTAGAGCGCTTACAGCGCCAGCAAACGCTGTTTTGAACGCCTTAATGCAAGACTTACTACTTGTTAGAAAATGGATGTGTAACATACAAACATGATAAAACAGCTTGTTATCACATCCAAACACTGTTTTCATTCAAAATATGAGTTTTCTTTTCATTCTTCAAAAGTTGCACTTTTGCTCCAAGTTATGCTCAGAAACACTGTTTAGAGCGCTTACAGCGCCAGCAAACGCTGTTTTGAACGCCTTAAGCAAGACTTACTACTTGTTAGAAAATGGATGTGTAACATTACAAACATGATAAAACAGCTTGTTATCACATCCAAACACTGTTTTCATTCAAAATATGAGTTTTCTTGTTCATTCTTCAAAAGTTGCACTTTTGCCACAAGTTATGCTCAGAAACACTGTTTAGAGCGCTTACAGCGCCAGCAAACGCTGTTTTGAACGCCTTAATGCAAGCCTTACCTACTTGTTAGGAATGCATGTGTAACATTACAAACATGATAAAACGCTTGTTATCACATCCAAACACTGTTTTAGAACAAAATATGAGTTTTCAGTTCATTCTTCAAAAGTTGCACTTTTGCTCCAAGTTATGCTCAGAAACACTGTTTAGAGCGCTTACAGCGCCAGCAAACGCTGTTTTGAACACCTTAATGCAAGCCTTACTACTTGTTAGGAAATGCATGTGTAACATTACAAACATGATAAAAACAGCTTGTTATCACATCCAAACACTGTTTTCATTCAAAATATGAGTTTTCTGTTCATTCTTCAAAAGTTGCACTTTTGCCACAAGTTATGCTCAGAAACACTGTTTAGAGCGCTTACAGCGCCAGCAAACGCTGTTTTGAACGCCTTAATGCAAGCCTTACTACTTGTTAGAAATGGATGTGTAACATTACAAACATGATAAAACAGCTTGTTATCACATCCAAACACTGTTTTAGAACAAAATATGAGTTTTCAGTTCATTCTTCAAAAGTTGCACTTTTGCTCCAAGTTATGCTCAGAAACACTGTTTAGAGCGCTTACAAGCGCCAGCAAAACGCTGTTTTGAACGCCTTAATGCAAGCCTTACCTACTTGTTAGGAAATGGATGTGTAACATTACAAACATGATAAACAGCTTGTTATCACATCCAAACACTGTTTTAGAACAAAATATGAGTTTTCAGTTCATTCTTCAAAGTTGCACTTTTGCTCCAAGTTATGCTCAGAAACACTGTTTAGAGCGCTTACAGCGCCAGCAAACGCTGTTTTGAACGCCTTAATGCAAGACTTACTACTTGTTAGAAAATGGATGTGTAACATTACAAACATGATAAAACAGCTTATCACATCCAAACACTGTTTTCATTCAAAATATGAGTTTTCTTTTCATTCTTCAAAAGTTGCACTTTTGCCACAAGTTATGCTCAGAACACTGTTTAGAGCGCTTACAGCGCCAGCAAACGCTGTTTGAACGCCTTAATGCAAGACTTACTACTTGTTAGAAAATGGATGTGTAACATTACAAACATGATAAAACAGCTTGTTATCACATCCAAACACTGTTTTCATTCAAAATATGAGTTTTCTTTTCATTCTTCAAAAGTTGCACTTTTGCCACAAGTTATGCTCAGAAACACTGTTTAGAGCGCTTACAGCGCCAGCAAACGCTGTTTTGAACGCCTTAATGCAAGCCTTACCTACTTGTTAGGAAATGCATGTGTAACATTACAAACATGATAAAACAGCTTGTTATCACATCCAAACACTGTTTTAGAACAAAATATGAGTTTTCAGTTCATTCTTCAAAAGTTGCACTTTTGCTCCAAGTTATGCTCAGAAACACTGTTTAGAGCGCTTACAGCGCCAGCAAACGCTGTTTTGAACGCCTTAATGCAAGCCTTACTACTTGTTAGGAAATGCATGTGTAACATTACAAACATGATAAAAACAGCTTGTTATCACATCCAAACACTGTTTTAGAACAAAATATGAGTTTTCAGTTCATTCTTCAAAAGTTGCACTTTTTGCTCCAAGTTATGCTCAGAAACACTGTTTAGAGCGCTTACAGCGCCAGCAAACGCTGTTTTGAACGCCTTAATGCAAGACTTACTACTTGTTAGAAAATGGATGTGTAACATTACAAACATGATAAAACAGCTTGTTATCACATCCAAACACTGTTTTTCATTCAAAATATGAGTTTTTCTTTTCATTCTTCAAAAGTTGCACTTTTGCCACAAGTTATGCTCAGAAACACTGTTTAGAGCGCTTACAGCGCCAGCAAACGCTGTTTTGAACGCCTTAATGCAAGACATACTACTTGTTAGAAAATGGATGTGTAACCATTACAAACATGATAAAACAGCTTGTTATCACATCCAACACTGTTTTAGAACAAAATATGAGTTTTCAGTTCATTCTTCAAAAGTTGCACTTTTGCTCCAAGTTATGCTCAGAAACACTGTTTAGAGCGCTTACAGCGCCAGCAAACGCTGTTTTGAACGCCTTAATGCAAGGCCTTACTACTTGTTAGGAAATGCATGTGTAACATTACCAACATGATAAAAAACAGCTTGTTATCACATCCAAACACTGTTTTCATTCAAAATATGAGTTTTCTTTTCATTCTTCAAAAGTTGCACTTTTGCCACAAGTTATGCTCAGAAAACACTGTTTAGAGCGCTTACAGCGCCAGCAAACGCTGTTTTGAACGCCTTAATGCAAGACTTACTACTTGTTAGAAAATGGATGTGTAACATTACAAACATGATAAAACAGCTTGTTATCACATCCAAACACTGTTTTAGAACAAAATATGAGTTTTCAGTTCATTCTTCAAAAGTTGCACTTTTGCTCCAAGTTATGCTCAGAAACACTGTTTAGAGCGCTTACAGCGCCAGCAAACGCTGTTTTGAACGCCTTAATGCAAGCCTTACCTACTTGTTAGAAATGCATGTGTAACATTACAAACATGATAAAACAGCTTGTTATCACATCCAAACACTGTTTTAGAACAAAATATGAGTTTTCAGTTCATTCTTCAAAAGTTGCACTTTTGCTCCAAGTTATGCTCAGAAACACTGTTTAGAGCGCTTACAGCGCCAGCAAACGCTGTTTTGAACGCCTTAATGCAAGCCTTACCTACTTGTTAGGAAATGCATGTGTAACATTACAAACATGATAAAACAGCTTGTTATCACATCCAAACACTGTTTTAGAACAAAATATGAGTTTTCAGTTCATTCTTCAAAAGTTGCACTTTTGCTCCAAGTTATGCTCAGAAACACTGTTTAGAGCGCTTACAGCGCCAGCAAACGCTGTTTTGAACGCCTTAATGCAAGACTTACTACTTGTTAGAAAATGGATGTGTAACATTACAAACATGATAAAACAGCTTGTTATCACATCCAAACACTGTTTTCATTCAAAATATGAGTTTTCTTTTCATTCTTCAAAAGTTGCACTTTTGCCACAAGTTATGCTCAGAAACACTGTTTTAGAGCGCTTACAGCGCCAGCAAACGCTGTTTTGAACGCCTTAATGCAAGACTTACTACTTGTTAGAAAATGGATGTGTAACATTACAAACATGATAAAACAGCTTGTTATCACATCCAAACACTGTTTTAGAACAAAATATGAGTTTTCAGTTCATTCTTCAAAAGTTGCACTTTTGCTCCAAGTTATGCTCAGAAAACACTGTTTAGAGCGCTTACAGCGCCAGCAAACGCTGTTTGAACGCCTTAATGCAAGCCTTACCTACTTGTTAGGAAATGCATGTGTAACATTACAAACATGATAAAACAGCTTGTTATCACATCCAAACACTGTTTTAGAACAAAATATGAGTTTTCAGTTCATTCTTCAAAAGTTGCACTTTTGCTCCAAGTTATGCTCAGAAACACTGTTTAGAGCGCTTACCAAACGCTGTTTTGAACGCCTTAATGCAAGCCTTACTACTTGTTAGGAAATGGATGTGTAACATTACAAACATGATAAAACAGCTTGTTATCACATCCAAACACTGTTTTAGAACAAAATATGAGTTTTCAGTTCATTCTTCAAAAGTTGCACTTTTGCTCCAAGTTATGCTCAGAAACACTGTTTTAGAGCGCTTACAGCGCCAGCAAACGCTGTTTTGAACGCCTTAATGCAAGACTTACTACTTGTTAGGAAATGCATGTGTAACATTACAAACATGATAAAAACAGCTTGTTATCACATCCAAACACTGTTTTCATTCAAAATATGAGTTTTCTTTTCATTCTTCAAAAGTTGCACTTTTGCCACAAGTTATGCTCAGAAACACTGTTTAGAGCTCTTACAACGCCAGCAAACGCTGTTTTGAACGCCTTAATGCAAGCCTTACTACTTGTTAGGAAATGGATGTGTAACATTACAAACATGATAAAACAGCTTGTTATCACATCCAAACACTGTTTTAGAACAAAATATGAGTTTTCAGTTCATTCTTCAAAAGTTGCACTTTTGCTCCAAGTTATGCTCAGAAACACTGTTTAGAGCGCTTACAGCGCCAGCAAACGCTGTTTTGAACGCCTTAATGCAAGCCTTACTACTTGTTAGGAAATGGATGTGTAACATTACAAACATGATAAAACAGCTTGTTATCACATCCAAACACTGTTTTAGAACAAAATATGAGTTTTCAGTTCATTCTTCAAAAGTTGCACTTTTGCTCCAAGTTATGCTCAGAAACACTGTTTAGAGCGCTTACAGCGCCAGCAAACGCTGTTTTGAACGCCTTAATGCAAGACTTACTACTTGTTAGAAAATGGATGTGTAACATTACAAACATGATAAAACAGCTTGTTATCACATCCAAACACTGTTTTCATTCAAAATATGAGTTTTCTTTTCATTCTTCAAAAGTTGCACTTTTGCCACAAGTTATGCTCAGAAACACTGTTTAGAGCGCTTACAGCGCCAGCAAACGCTGTTTTGAACGCCTTAATGCAAGCCTTACCTACTTGTTAGGAAATGCATGTGTAACATTACAAACATGATAAAACAGCTTGTTATCACATCCAAACACTGTTTTAGAACAAAATATGAGTTTTCAGTTCATTCTTCAAAAGTTGCACTTTTGCTCCAAGTTATGCTCAGAAACACTGTTTAGAGCGCTTACAGCGCCAGCAAACGCTGTTTTGAACGCCTTAATGCAAGACTTACTACTTGTTAGGAAATGCATGTGTAACATTACAAACATGATAAAAACAGCTTGTTATCACATCCAAACACTGTTTTAGAACAAAATATGAGTTTTCAGTTCATTCTTCAAAAGTTGCACTTTTGCTCCAAGTTATGCTCAGAAACACTGTTTAGAGCGCTTACAGCGCCAGCAAACGCTGTTTTGAACGCCTTAATGCAAGACTTACTACTTGTTAGAAAATGGATGTGTAACATTACAAACATGATAAAACAGCTTGTTATCACATCCAAACACTGTTTTCATTCAAAATATGAGTTTTCTTTTCATTCTTCAAAAGTTGCACTTTTGCCACAAGTTATGCTCAGAAACACTGTTTAGAGCGCTTACAGCGCCAGCAAACGCTGTTTTGAACGCCTTAATGCAAGACATACTACTTGTTAGAAAATGGATGTGTAACATTACAAACATGATAAAACAGCTTGTTATCACATCCAAACACTGTTTTAGAACAAAATATGAGTTTTCAGTTCATTCTTCAAAAGTTGCACTTTTGCTCCAAGTTATGCTCAGAAACACTGTTTAGAGCGCTTACAGCGCCAGCAAACGCTGTTTTGAACGCCTTAATGCAAGCCTTACCTACTTGTTAGGAAATGCATGTGTAACATTACAAACATGATAAAACAGCTTGTTATCACATCCAAACACTGTTTTAGAACAAAATATGAGTTTTCAGTTCATTCTTCAAAGTTGCACTTTTGCTCCAAGTTATGCTCAGAAACACTGTTTAGAGCGCTTACAGCGCCAGCAAACGCTGTTTTGAACGCCTTAATGCAAGCCTTACTACTTGTTAGGAAATGCATGTGTAACATTACAAACATGATAAAAACAGCTTGTTATCACATCCAAACACTGTTTTCATTCAAAATATGAGTTTTCTTTTCATTCTTCAAAAGTTGCACTTTTGCCACAAGTTATGCTCAGAAACACTGTTTAGAGCGCTTACAGCGCCAGCAAACGCTGTTTTGAACGCCTTAATGCAAGACTTACTACTTGTTAGAAAATGGATGTGTAACATTACAAACATGATAAAACAGCTTGTTATCACATCCAAACACTGTTTTAGAACAAAATATGAGTTTTCAGTTCATTCTTCAAAAGTTGCACTTTTGCTCCAAGTTATGCTCAGAAACACTGTTTAGAGCGCTTACAGCGCCAGCAAACGCTGTTTTGAACGCCTTAATGCAAGCCTTACCTACTTGTTAGGAAATGCATGTGTAACATTACAAACATGATAAAACAGCTTGTTATCACATCCAAACACTGTTTTAGAACAAAATATGAGTTTTCAGTTCATTCTTCAAAAGTTGCACTTTTGCTCCAAGTTATGCTCAGAAACACTGTTTAGAGCGCTTACAGCGCCAGCAAACGCTGTTTTGAACGCCTTAATGCAAGACTTACTACTTGTTAGAAAATGGATGTGTAACATTACAAACATGATAAAACAGCTTGTTATCACATCCAAACACTGTTTTCATTCAAAATATGAGTTTTCTTTTCATTCTTCAAAAGTTGCACTTTTGCCACAAGTTATGCTCAGAAACACTGTTTAGAGCGCTTACAGCGCCAGCAAACGCTGTTTTGAACGCCTTAATGCAAGACATACTACTTGTTAGAAAATGGATGTGTAACATTACAAACATGATAAAACAGCTTGTTATCACATCCAAAACACTGTTTTAGAACAAAATATGAGTTTTCAGTTCATTCTTCAAAAGTTGCACTTTTGCTCCAAGTTATGCTCAGAAACACTGTTTAGAGCGCTTACAGCGCCAGCAAACGCTGTTTTGAACGCCTTAATGCAAGCCTTACTACTTGTTAGGAAATGCATGTGTAACATTACAAACATGATAAAAACAGCTTGTTATCACATCCAAACACTGTTTTCATTCAAAATATGAGTTTTCTTTTCATTCTTCAAAAGTTGCACTTTTGCCACAAGTTATGCTCAGAAACACTGTTTAGAGCGCTTACAGCGCCAGCAAACGCTGTTTTGAACGCCTTAATGCAAGACTTACTACTTGTTAGAAAATGGATGTGTAACATTACAAACATGATAAAACAGCTTGTTATCACATCCAAACACTGTTTTAGAACAAAATATGAGTTTTCAGTTCATTCTTCAAAAGTTGCACTTTTGCTCCAAGTTATGCTCAGAAACACTGTTTAGAGCGCTTACAGCGCCAGCAAACGCTGTTTTGAACGCCTTAATGCAAGCCTTACTACTTGTTAGGAAATGGATGTGTAACATTACAAACATGATAAAACAGCTTGTTATCACATCCAAACACTGTTTTGGAACAAAATATGAGTTTTGAGTTCATTCTTCAAAAGTTGCACTTTTGCTCCAAGTTATGCTCAGAAACACTGTTTAGAGCGCTTACAGCGCCAGCAAACGCTGTTTTGAACGCCTTTATGCAAGCCTTACCTACTTGTTAGGAAATGCATGTGTAACATTACAAACATGATAAAACAGCTTGTTATCACATCCAAACACTGTTTTAGAACAAAATATGAGTTTTCAGTTCATTCTTCAAAAGTTGCACTTTTGCTCCAAGTTATGCTCAGAAACACTGTTTAGAGCGCTTACAGCGCCAGCAAACGCTGTTTTGAACGCCTTAATGCAAGCCTTACTACTTGTTAGGAAATAGATGTGTAACATTACAAACATGATAAAACAGCTTGTTATCACATCCAAACACTGTTTTAGAACAAAATATGAGTTTTCAGTTCATTCTTCAAAAGTTGCACTTTTGCTCCAAGTTATGCTCAGAAACACTGTTTAGAGCGCTTACAGCGCCAGCAAACGCTGTTTTGAACGCCTTAATGCAAGACTTACTACTTGTTAGAAAATGGATGTGTAACATTACAAACATGATAAAACAGCTTGTTATCACATCCAAACACTGTTTTCATTCAAAATATGAGTTTTCTTTTCATTCTTCAAAAGTTGCACTTTTGCCACAAGTTATGCTCAGAAACACTGTTTAGAGCGCTTACAGCGCCAGCAAACGCTGTTTTGAACGCCTTAATGCAAGACATACTACTTGTTAGAAAATGGATGTGTAACATTACAAACATGATAAAACAGCTTGTTATCACATCCAAACACTGTTTTAGAACAAAATATGAGTTTTCAGTTCATTCTTCAAAAGTTGCACTTTTGCTCCAAGTTATGCTCAGAAACACTGTTTAGAGCGCTTACAGCGCCAGCAAACGCTGTTTTGAACGCCTTAATGCAAGCCTTACCTACTTGTTAGGAAATGCATGTGTAACATTACAAACATGATAAAACAGCTTGTTATCACATCCAAACACTGTTTTAGAACAAAATATGAGTTTTCAGTTCATTCTTCAAAAGTTGCACTTTTGCTCCAAGTTATGCTCAGAAACACTGTTTAGAGCGCTTACAGCGCCAGCAAACGCTGTTTTGAACGCCTTAATGCAAGACTTACTACTTGTTAGAAAATGGATGTGTAACATTACAAACATGATAAAACAGCTTGTTATCACATCCAAACACTGTTTTCATTCAAAATATGAGTTTTCTTTTCATTCTTCAAAAGTTGCACTTTTGCCACAAGTTATGCTCAGAAACACTGTTTAGAGCGCTTACAGCGCCAGCAAACGCTGTTTTGAACGCCTTAATGCAAGCCTTACCTACTTGTTAGGAAATGCATGTGTAACATTACAAACATGATAAAACAGCTTGTTATCACATCCAAACACTGTTTTAGAACAAAATATGAGTTTTCAGTTCATTCTTCAAAAGTTGCACTTTTGCTCCAAGTTATGCTCAGAAACACTGTTTAGAGCGCTTACAGCGCCAGCAAACGCTGTTTTGAACGCCTTAATGCAAGCCTTACTACTTGTTAGGAAATGCATGTGTAACATTACAAACATGATAAAAACAGCTTGTTATCACATCCAAACACTGTTTTAGAACAAAATATGAGTTTTCAGTTCATTCTTCAAAAGTTGCACTTTTGCTCCAAGTTATGCTCAGAAACACTGTTTAGAGCGCTTACAGCGCCAGCAAACGCTGTTTTGAACGCCTTAATGCAAGACTTACTACTTGTTAGAAAATGGATGTGTAACATTACAAACATGATAAAACAGCTTGTTATCACATCCAAACACTGTTTTCATTCAAAATATGAGTTTTCTTTTCATTCTTCAAAAGTTGCACTTTTGCCACAAGTTATGCTCAGAAACACTGTTTAGAGCGCTTACAGCGCCAGCAAACGCTGTTTTGAACGCCTTAATGCAAGACATACTACTTGTTAGAAAATGGATGTGTAACATTACAAACATGATAAAACAGCTTGTTATCACATCCAAACACTGTTTTAGAACAAAATATGAGTTTTCAGTTCATTCTTCAAAAGTTGCACTTTTGCTCCAAGTTATGCTCAGAAACACTGTTTAGAGCGCTTACAGCGCCAGCAAACGCTGTTTTGAACGCCTTAATGCAAGCCTTACCTACTTGTTAGGAAATGCATGTGTAACATTACAAACATGATAAAACAGCTTGTTATCACATCCAAACACTGTTTTAGAACAAAATATGAGTTTTCAGTTCATTCTTCAAAAGTTGCACTTTTGCTCCAAGTTATGCTCAGAAACACTGTTTAGAGCGCTTACAGCGCCAGCAAACGCTGTTTTGAACGCCTTAATGCAAGACTTACTACTTGTTAGAAAATGGATGTGTAACATTACAAACATGACAAAACAGCTTGTTATCACATCCAAACACTGTTTTCATTCAAAATATGAGTTTTCTTTTCATTCTTCAAAAGTTGCACTTTTGCCACAAGTTATGCTCAGAAACACTGTTTAGAGCGCTTACAGCGCCAGCAAACGCTGTTTTGAACGCCTTAATGCAAGCCTTACCTACTTGTTAGGAAATGCATGTGTAACATTACAAACATGATAAAACAGCTTGTTATCACATCCAAACACTGTTTTAGAACAAAATATGAGTTTTCAGTTCATTCTTCAAAAGTTGCACTTTTGCTCCAAGTTATGCTCAGAAACACTGTTTAGAGCGCTTACAGCGCCAGCAAACGCTGTTTTGAACGCCTTAATGCAAGCCTTACTACTTGTTAGGAAATGCATGTGTAACATTACAAACATGATAAAACAGCTTGTTATCACATCCAAACACTGTTTTAGAACAAAATATGAGTTTTCAGTTCATTCTTCAAAAGTTGCACTTTTGCTCCAAGTTATGCTCAGAAACACTGTTTAGAGCGCTTACAGCGCCAGCAAACGCTGTTTTGAACGCCTTAATGCAAGCCTTACTACTTGTTAGGAAATGCATGTGTAACATTACAAACATGATAAAAACAGCTTGTTATCACATCCAAACACTGTTTTCATTCAAAATATGAGTTTTCTTTTCATTCTTCAAAAGTTGCACTTTTGCCACAAGTTATGCTCAGAAACACTGTTTAGAGCGCTTACAGCGCCAGCAAACGCTGTTTTGAACGCCTTAATGCAAGACTTACTACTTGTTAGAAAATGGATGTGTAACATTACAAACATGATAAAACAGCTTGTTATCACATCCAAACACTGTTTTAGAACAAAATATGAGTTTTCAGTTCATTCTTCAAAAGTTGCACTTTTGCTCCAAGTTATGCTCAGAAACACTGTTTAGAGCGCTTACAGCGCCAGCAAACGCTGTTTTGAACGCCTTAATGCAAGCCTTACCTACTTGTTAGGAAATGCATGTGTAACATTACAAACATGATAAAACAGCTTGTTATCACATCCAAACACTGTTTTAGAACAAAATATGAGTTTTCAGTTCATTCTTCAAAAGTTGCACTTTTGCTCCAAGTTATGCTCAGAAACACTGTTTAGAGCGCTTACAGCGCCAGCAAACGCTGTTTTGAACGCCTTAATGCAAGACTTACTACTTGTTAGAAAATGGATGTGTAACATTACAAACATGATAAAACAGCTTGTTATCACATCCAAACACTGTTTTCATTCAAAATATGAGTTTTCTTTTCATTCTTCAAAAGTTGCACTTTTGCCACAAGTTATGCTCAGAAACACTGTTTAGAGCGCTTACAGCGCCAGCAAACGCTGTTTTGAACGCCTTAATGCAAGACATACTACTTGTTAGAAAATGGATGTGTAACATTACAAACATGATAAAACAGCTTGTTATCACATCCAAACACTGTTTTAGAACAAAATATGAGTTTTCAGTTCATTCTTCAAAAGTTGCACTTTTGCTCCAAGTTATGCTCAGAAACACTGTTTAGAGCGCTTACAGCGCCAGCAAACGCTGTTTTGAACGCCTTAATGCAAGCCTTACTACTTGTTAGGAAATGCATGTGTAACATTACAAACATGATAAAAACAGCTTGTTATCACATCCAAACACTGTTTTCATTCAAAATATGAGTTTTCTTTTCATTCTTCAAAAGTTGCACTTTTGCCACAAGTTATGCTCAGAAACACTGTTTAGAGCGCTTACAGCGCCAGCAAACGCTGTTTTGAACGCCTTAATGCAAGACTTACTACTTGTTAGAAAATGGATGTGTAACATTACAAACATGATAAAACAGCTTGTTATCACATCCAAACACTGTTTTAGAACAAAATATGAGTTTTCAGTTCATTCTTCAAAAGTTGCACTTTTGCTCCAAGTTATGCTCAGAAACACTGTTTAGAGCGCTTACAGCGCCAGCAAACGCTGTTTTGAACGCCTTAATGCAAGCCTTACCTACTTGTTAGGAAATGCATGTGTAACATTACAAACATGATAAAACAGCTTGTTATCACATCCAAACACTGTTTTAGAACAAAATATGAGTTTTCAGTTCATTCTTCAAAAGTTGCACTTTTGCTCCAAGTTATGCTCAGAAACACTGTTTAGAGCGCTTACAGCGCCAGCAAACGCTGTTTTGAACGCCTTAATGCAAGCCTTACCTACTTGTTAGGAAATGCATGTGTAACATTACAAACATGATAAAACAGCTTGTTATCACATCCAAACACTGTTTTAGAACAAAATATGAGTTTTCAGTTCATTCTTCAAAAGTTGCACTTTTGCTCCAAGTTATGTTCAGAAACACTGTTTAGAGCGCTTACAGCGCCAGCAAACGCTGTTTTGAACGCCTTAATGCAAGACTTACTACTTGTTAGAAAATGGATGTGTAACATTACAAACATGATAAAACAGCTTGTTATCACATCCAAACACTGTTTTCATTCAAAATATGAGTTTTCTTTTCATTCTTCAAAAGTTGCACTTTTGCCACAAGTTATGCTCAGAAACACTGTTTAGAGCGCTTACAGCGCCAGCAAACGCTGTTTTGAACGCCTTAATGCAAGCCTTACCTACTTGTTAGGAAATGCATGTGTAACATTACAAACATGATAAAACAGCTTGTTATCACATCCAAACACTGTTTTAGAACAAAATATGAGTTTTCAGTTCATTCTTCAAAAGTTGCACTTTTGCTCCAAGTTATGCTCAGAAACACTGTTTAGAGCGCTTACAGCGCCAGCAAACGCTGTTTTGAACGCCTTAATGCAAGCCTTACTACTTGTTAGGAAATGCATGTGTAACATTACAAACATGATAAAAACAGCTTGTTATCACATCCAAACACTGTTTTCATTCAAAATATGAGTTTTCTTTTCATTCTTCAAAAGTTGCACTTTTGCCACAAGTTATGCTCAGAAACACTGTTTAGAGCGCTTACAGCGCCAGCAAACGCTGTTTTGAACGCCTTAATGCAAGACTTACTACTTGTTAGAAAATGGATGTGTAACATTACAAACATGATAAAACAGCTTGTTATCACATCCAAACACTGTTTTAGAACAAAATATGAGTTTTCAGTTCATTCTTCAAAAGTTGCACTTTTGCTCCAAGTTATGCTCAGAAACACTGTTTAGAGCGCTTACAGCGCCAGCAAACGCTGTTTTGAACGCCTTAATGCAAGACTTACTACTTGTTAGAAAATGGATGTGTAACATTACAAACATGATAAAACAGCTTGTTATCACATCCAAACACTGTTTTCATTCAAAATATGAGTTTTCTTTTCATTCTTCAAAAGTTGCACTTTTGCCACAAGTTATGCTCAGAAACACTGTTTAGAGCGCTTACAGCGCCAGCAAACGCTGTTTTGAACGCCTTAATGCAAGACATACTACTTGTTAGAAAATGGATGTGTAACATTACAAACATGATAAAACAGCTTGTTATCACATCCAAACACTGTTTTAGAACAAAATATGAGTTTTCAGTTCATTCTTCAAAAGTTGCACTTTTGCTCCAAGTTATGCTCAGAAACACTGTTTAGAGCGCTTACAGCGCCAGCAAACGCTGTTTTGAACGCCTTAATGCAAGCCTTACCTACTTGTTAGGAAATGCATGTGTAACATTACAAACATGATAAAACAGCTTGTTATCACATCCAAACACTGTTTTAGAACAAAATATGAGTTTTCAGTTCATTCTTCAAAAGTTGCACTTTTGCTCCAAGTTATGCTCAGAAACACTGTTTAGAGCGCTTACAGCGCCAGCAAACGCTGTTTTGAACGCCTTAATGCAAGCCTTACTACTTGTTAGGAAATGCATGTGTAACATTACAAACATGATAAAAACAGCTTGTTATCACATCCAAACACTGTTTTCATTCAAAATATGAGTTTTCTTTTCATTCTTCAAAAGTTGCACTTTTGCCACAAGTTATGCTCAGAAACACTGTTTAGAGCGCTTACAGCGCCAGCAAACGCTGTTTTGAACGCCTTAATGCAAGACTTACTACTTGTTAGAAAATGGATGTGTAACATTACAAACATGATAAAACAGCTTGTTATCACATCCAAACACTGTTTTAGAACAAAATATGAGTTTTCAGTTCATTCTTCAAAAGTTGCACTTTTGCTCCAAGTTATGCTCAGAAACACTGTTTAGAGCGCTTACAGCGCCAGCAAACGCTGTTTTGAACGCCTTAATGCAAGACTTACTACTTGTTAGAAAATGGATGTGTAACATTACAAACATGATAAAACAGCTTGTTATCACATCCAAACACTGTTTTCATTCAAAATATGAGTTTTCTTTTCATTCTTCAAAAGTTGCACTTTTGCCACAAGTTATGCTCAGAAACACTGTTTAGAGCGCTTACAGCGCCAGCAAACGCTGTTTTGAACGCCTTAATGCAAGACATACTACTTGTTAGAAAATGGATGTGTAACATTACAAACATGATAAAACAGCTTGTTATCACATCCAAACACTGTTTTAGAACAAAATATGAGTTTTCAGTTCATTCTTCAAAAGTTGCACTTTTGCTCCAAGTTATGCTCAGAAACACTGTTTAGAGCGCTTACAGCGCCAGCAAACGCTGTTTTGAACGCCTTAATGCAAGCCTTACCTACTTGTTAGGAAATGCATGTGTAACATTACAAACATGATAAAACAGCTTGTTATCACATCCAAACACTGTTTTAGAACAAAATATGAGTTTTCAGTTCATTCTTCAAAAGTTGCACTTTTGCTCCAAGTTATGCTCAGAAACACTGTTTAGAGCGCTTACAGCGCCAGCAAACGCTGTTTTGAACGCCTTAATGCAAGACTTACTACTTGTTAGAAAATGGATGTGTAACATTACAAACATGATAAAACAGCTTGTTATCACATCCAAACACTGTTTTCATTCAAAATATGAGTTTTCTTTTCATTCTTCAAAAGTTGCACTTTTGCCACAAGTTATGCTCAGAAACACTGTTTAGAGCGCTTACAGCGCCAGCAAACGCTGTTTTGAACGCCTTAATGCAAGCCTTACCTACTTGTTAGGAAATGCATGTGTAACATTACAAACATGATAAAACAGCTTGTTATCACATCCAAACACTGTTTTAGAACAAAATATGAGTTTTCAGTTCATTCTTCAAAAGTTGCACTTTTGCTCCAAGTTATGCTCAGAAACACTGTTTAGAGCGCTTACAGCGCCAGCAAACGCTGTTTTGAACGCCTTAATGCAAGCCTTACTACTTGTTAGGAAATGCATGTGTAACATTACAAACATGATAAAACAGCTTGTTATCACATCCAAACACTGTTTTAGAACAAAATATGAGTTTTCAGTTCATTCTTCAAAAGTTGCACTTTTGCTCCAAGTTATGCTCAGAAACACTGTTTAGAGCGCTTACAGCGCCAGCAAACGCTGTTTTGAACCCTTAATGCAAGCCTTACTACTTGTTAGGAAATGCATGTGTAACATTACAAACATGATAAAAACAGCTTGTTATCACATCCAAACACTGTTTTCATTCAAAATATGAGTTTTCTTTTCATTCTTCAAAAGTTGCACTTTTGCCACAAGTTATGCTCAGAAACACTGTTTAGAGCGCTTACAGCGCCAGCAAACGCTGTTTTGAACGCCTTAATGCAAGACTTACTACTTGTTAGAAAATGGATGTGTAACATTACAAACATGATAAAACAGCTTGTTATCACATCCAAACACTGTTTTAGAACAAAATATGAGTTTTCAGTTCATTCTTCAAAAGTTGCACTTTTGCTCCAAGTTATGCTCAGAAACACTGTTTAGAGCGCTTACAGCGCCAGCAAACGCTGTTTTGAACGCCTTAATGCAAGCCTTACCTACTTGTTAGGAAATGCATGTGTAACATTACAAACATGATAAAACAGCTTGTTATCACATCCAAACACTGTTTTAGAACAAAATATGAGTTTTCAGTTCATTCTTCAAAAGTTGCACTTTTGCTCCAAGTTATGCTCAGAAACACTGTTTAGAGCGCTTACAGCGCCAGCAAACGCTGTTTTGAACGCCTTAATGCAAGACTTACTACTTGTTAGAAAATGGATGTGTAACATTACAAACATGATAAAACAGCTTGTTATCACATCCAAACACTGTTTTCATTCAAAATATGAGTTTTCTTTTCATTCTTCAAAAGTTGCACTTTTGCCACAAGTTATGCTCAGAAACACTGTTTAGAGCGCTTACAGCGCCAGCAAACGCTGTTTTGAACGCCTTAATGCAAGACATACTACTTGTTAGAAAATGGATGTGTAACATTACAAACATGATAAAACAGCTTGTTATCACATCCAAACACTGTTTTAGAACAAAATATGAGTTTTCAGTTCATTCTTCAAAAGTTGCACTTTTGCTCCAAGTTATGCTCAGAAACACTGTTTAGAGCGCTTACAGGCGCCAGCAAACGCTGTTTTGAACGCCTTAATGCAAGCCTTACTACTTGTTAGGAAATGCATGTGTAACATTACAAACATGATAAAAACAGCTTGTTATCACATCCAAACACTGTTTTCATTCAAAATATGAGTTTTCTTTTCATTCTTCAAAAGTTGCACTTTTGCCACAAGTTATGCTCAGAAACACTGTTTAGAGCGCTTACAGCGCCAGCAAACGCTGTTTTGAACGCCTTAATGCAAGACTTACTACTTGTTAGAAAATGGATGTGTAACATTACAAACATGATAAAACAGCTTGTTATCACATCCAAACACTGTTTTAGAACAAAATATGAGTTTTCAGTTCATTCTTCAAAAGTTGCACTTTTGCTCCAAGTTATGCTCAGAAACACTGTTTAGAGCGCTTACAGCGCCAGCAAACGCTGTTTTGAACGCCTTAATGCAAGCCTTACCTACTTGTTAGGAAATGCATGTGTAACATTACAAACATGATAAAACAGCTTGTTATCACATCCAAACACTGTTTTAGAACAAAATATGAGTTTTCAGTTCATTCTTCAAAAGTTGCACTTTTGCTCCAAGTTATGCTCAGAAACACTGTTTAGAGCGCTTACAGCGCCAGCAAACGCTGTTTTGAACGCCTTAATGCAAGCCTTACCTACTTGTTAGGAAATGCATGTGTAACATTACAAACATGATAAAACAGCTTGTTATCACATCCAAACACTGTTTTAGAACAAAATATGAGTTTTCAGTTCATTCTTCAAAAGTTGCACTTTTGCTCCAAGTTATGTTCAGAAACACTGTTTAGAGCGCTTACAGCGCCAGCAAACGCTGTTTTGAACGCCTTAATGCAAGACTTACTACTTGTTAGAAAATGGATGTGTAACATTACAAACATGATAAAACAGCTTGTTATCACATCCAAACACTGTTTTCATTCAAAATATGAGTTTTCTTTTCATTCTTCAAAAGTTGCACTTTTGCCACAAGTTATGCTCAGAAACACTGTTTAGAGCGCTTACAGCGCCAGCAAACGCTGTTTTGAACGCCTTAATGCAAGCCTTACCTACTTGTTAGGAAATGCATGTGTAACATTACAAACATGATAAAACAGCTTGTTATCACATCCAAACACTGTTTTAGAACAAAATATGAGTTTTCAGTTCATTCTTCAAAAGTTGCACTTTTGCTCCAAGTTATGCTCAGAAACACTGTTTAGAGCGCTTACAGCGCCAGCAAACGCTGTTTTGAACGCCTTAATGCAAGCCTTACTACTTGTTAGGAAATGCATGTGTAACATTACAAACATGATAAAAACAGCTTGTTATCACATCCAAACACTGTTTTCATTCAAAATATGAGTTTTCTTTTCATTCTTCAAAAGTTGCACTTTTGCCACAAGTTATGCTCAGAAACACTGTTTAGAGCGCTTACAGCGCCAGCAAACGCTGTTTTGAACGCCTTAATGCAAGACTTACTACTTGTTAGAAAATGGATGTGTAACATTACAAACATGATAAAACAGCTTGTTATCACATCCAAACACTGTTTTAGAACAAAATATGAGTTTTCAGTTCATTCTTCAAAAGTTGCACTTTTGCTCCAAGTTATGCTCAGAAACACTGTTTAGAGCGCTTACAGCGCCAGCAAACGCTGTTTTGAACGCCTTAATGCAAGACTTACTACTTGTTAGAAAATGGATGTGTAACATTACAAACATGATAAAACAGCTTGTTATCACATCCAAACACTGTTTTCATTCAAAATATGAGTTTTCTTTTCATTCTTCAAAAGTTGCACTTTTGCCACAAGTTATGCTCAGAAACACTGTTTAGAGCGCTTACAGCGCCAGCAAACGCTGTTTTGAACGCCTTAATGCAAGACATACTACTTGTTAGAAAATGGATGTGTAACATTACAAACATGATAAAACAGCTTGTTATCACATCCAAACACTGTTTTAGAACAAAATATGAGTTTTCAGTTCATTCTTCAAAAGTTGCACTTTTGCTCCAAGTTATGCTCAGAAACACTGTTTAGAGCGCTTACAGCGCCAGCAAACGCTGTTTTGAACGCCTTAATGCAAGCCTTACCTACTTGTTAGGAAATGCATGTGTAACATTACAAACATGATAAAACAGCTTGTTATCACATCCAAACACTGTTTTAGAACAAAATATGAGTTTTCAGTTCATTCTTCAAAAGTTGCACTTTTGCTCCAAGTTATGCTCAGAAACACTGTTTAGAGCGCTTACAGCGCCAGCAAACGCTGTTTTGAACGCCTTAATGCAAGCCTTACTACTTGTTAGGAAATGCATGTGTAACATTACAAACATGATAAAAACAGCTTGTTATCACATCCAAACACTGTTTTCATTCAAAATATGAGTTTTCTTTTCATTCTTCAAAAGTTGCACTTTTGCCACAAGTTATGCTCAGAAACACTGTTTAGAGCGCTTACAGCGCCAGCAAACGCTGTTTTGAACGCCTTAATGCAAGACATACTACTTGTTAGAAAATGGATGTGTAACATTACAAACATGATAAAACAGCTTGTTATCACATCCAAACACTGTTTTAGAACAAAATATGAGTTTTCAGTTCATTCTTCAAAAGTTGCACTTTTGCTCCAAGTTATGCTCAGAAACACTGTTTAGAGCGCTTACAGCGCCAGCAAACGCTGTTTTGAACGCCTTAATGCAAGCCTTACTACTTGTTAGGAAATGCATGTGTAACATTACAAACATGATAAAAACAGCTTGTTATCACATCCAAACACTGTTTTCATTCAAAATATGAGTTTTCTTTTCATTCTTCAAAAGTTGCACTTTTGCCACAAGTTATGCTCAGAAACACTGTTTAGAGCGCTTACAGCGCCAGCAAACGCTGTTTTGAACGCCTTAATGCAAGACTTACTACTTGTTAGAAAATGGATGTGTAACATTACAAACATGATAAAACAGCTTGTTATCACATCCAAACACTGTTTTAGAACAAAATATGAGTTTTCAGTTCATTCTTCAAAAGTTGCACTTTTGCTCCAAGTTATGCTCAGAAACACTGTTTAGAGCGCTTACAGCGCCAGCAAACGCTGTTTTGAACGCCTTAATGCAAGCCTTACCTACTTGTTAGGAAATGCATGTGTAACATTACAAACATGATAAAACAGCTTGTTATCACATCCAAACACTGTTTTAGAACAAAATATGAGTTTTCAGTTCATTCTTCAAAAGTTGCACTTTTGCTCCAAGTTATGCTCAGAAACACTGTTTAGAGCGCTTACAGCGCCAGCAAACGCTGTTTTGAACGCCTTAATGCAAGCCTTACCTACTTGTTAGGAAATGCATGTGTAACATTACAAACATGATAAAACAGCTTGTTATCACATCCAAACACTGTTTTAGAACAAAATATGAGTTTTCAGTTCATTCTTCAAAAGTTGCACTTTTGCTCCAAGTTATGCTCAGAAACACTGTTTAGAGCGCTTACAGCGCCAGCAAACGCTGTTTTGAACGCCTTAATGCAAGACTTACTACTTGTTAGAAAATGGATGTGTAACATTACAAACATGATAAAACAGCTTGTTATCACATCCAAACACTGTTTTCATTCAAAATATGAGTTTTCTTTTCATTCTTCAAAAGTTGCACTTTTGCCACAAGTTATGCTCAGAAACACTGTTTAGAGCGCTTACAGCGCCAGCAAACGCTGTTTTGAACGCCTTAATGCAAGCCTTACCTACTTGTTAGGAAATGCATGTGTAACATTACAAACATGATAAAACAGCTTGTTATCACATCCAAACACTGTTTTAGAACAAAATTTGAGTTTTCAGTTCATTCTTCAAAAGTTGCACTTTTGCTCCAAGTTATGCTCAGAAACACTGTTTAGAGCGCTTACAGCGCCAGCAAACGCTGTTTTGAACGCCTTAATGCAAGCCTTACTACTTGTTAGGAAATGCATGTGTAACATTACAAACATGATAAAAACAGCTTGTTATCACATCCAAACACTGTTTTCATTCAAAATATGAGTTTTCTTTTCATTCTTCAAAAGTTGCACTTTTGCCACAAGTTATGCTCAGAAACACTGTTTAGAGCGCTTACAGCGCCAGCAAACGCTGTTTTGAACGCCTTAATGCAAGACTTACTACTTGTTAGAAAATGGATGTGTAACATTACAAACATGATAAAACAGCTTGTTATCACATCCAAACACTGTTTTAGAACAAAATATGAGTTTTCAGTTCATTCTTCAAAAGTTGCACTTTTGCTCCAAGTTATGCTCAGAAACACTGTTTAGAGCGCTTACAGCGCCAGCAAACGCTGTTTTGAACGCCTTAATGCAAGCCTTACCTACTTGTTAGGAAATGGATGTGTAACATTACAAACATGATAAAACAGCTTGTTATCACATCCAAACACTGTTTTAGAACAAAATATGAGTTTTCAGTTCATTCTTCAAAAGTTGCACTTTTGCTCCAAGTTATGCTCAGAAACACTGTTTAGAGCGCTTACAGCGCCAGCAAACGCTGTTTTGAACGCCTTAATGCAAGACTTACTACTTGTTAGAAAATGGATGTGTAACATTACAAACATGATAAAACAGCTTGTTATCACATCCAAACACTGTTTTCATTCAAAATATGAGTTTTCTTTTCATTCTTCAAAAGTTGCACTTTTGCCACAAGTTATGCTCAGAAACACTGTTTAGAGCGCTTACAGCGCCAGCAAACGCTGTTTTGAACGCCTTAATGCAAGCCTTACCTACTTGTTAGGAAATGCATGTGTAACATTACAAACATGATAAAACAGCTTGTTATCACATCCAAACACTGTTTTAGAACAAAATATGAGTTTTCAGTTCATTCTTCAAAAGTTGCACTTTTGCTCCAAGTTATGCTCAGAAACACTGTTTAGAGCGCTTACAGCGCCAGCAAACGCTGTTTTGAACGCCTTAATGCAAGCCTTACTACTTGTTAGGAAATGCATGTGTAACATTACAAACATGATAAAAACAGCTTGTTATCACATCCAAACACTGTTTTCATTCAAAATATGAGTTTTCTTTTCATTCTTCAAAAGTTGCACTTTTGCCACAAGTTATGCTCAGAAACACTGTTTAGAGCTCTTACAACGCCAGCAAACGCTGTTTTGAACGCCTTAATGCAAGCCTTACTACTTGTTAGGAAATGGATGTGTAACATTACAAACATGATAAAACAGCTTGTTATCACATCCAAACACTGTTTTGGAACAAAATATGAGTTTTGAGTTCATTCTTCAAAAGTTGCACTTTTGCTCCAAGTTATGCTCAGAAACACTGTTTAGAGCGCTTACAGCGCCAGCAAATGCTGTTTTGAACGCCTTTATGCAAGCCTTACCTACTTGTTAGGAAATGCATGTGTAACATTACAAACATGATAAAACAGCTTGTTATCACATCCAAACACTGTTTTAGAACAAAATATGAGTTTTCAGTTCATTCTTCAAAAGTTGCACTTTTGCTCCAAGTTATGCTCAGAAACACTGTTTAGAGCTCTTACAATGCCAGCAAACGCTGTTTTGAACGCCTTAATGCAAGCCTTACCTACTTGTTAGGAAATGCATGTGTAACATTACAAACATGATAAAAACAGCTTGTTATCACATCCAAACACTGTTTTCATTCAAAATATGAGTTTTCTTTTCATTCTTCAAAAGTTGCACTTTTGCCACAAGTTATGCTCAGAAACACTGTTTAGAGCGCTTACAGCGCCAGCAAACGCTGTTTTGAACGCCTTAATGCAAGACTTACTACTTGTTAGAAAATGGATGTGTAACATTACAAACATGATAAAACAGCTTGTTATCACATCCAAACACTGTTTTAGAACAAAATATGAGTTTTCAGTTCATTCTTCAAAAGTTGCACTTTTGCTCCAAGTTATGCTCAGAAACACTGTTTAGAGCGCTTACAGCGCCAGCAAACGCTGTTTTGAACGCCTTAATGCAAGCCTTACCTACTTGTTAGGAAATGCATGTGTAACATTACAAACATGATAAAACAGCTTGTTATCACATCCAAACACTGTTTTAGAACAAAATATGAGTTTTCAGTTCATTCTTCAAAAGTTGCACTTTTGCTCCAAGTTATGCTCAGAAACACTGTTTAGAGCGCTTACAGCGCCAGCAAACGCTGTTTTGAACGCCTTAATGCAAGCCTTACTACTTGTTAGGAAATGGATGTGTAACATTACAAACATGATAAAACAGCTTGTTATCACATCCAAACACTGTTTTAGAACAAAATATGAGTTTTCAGTTCATTCTTCAAAAGTTGCACTTTTGCTCCAAGTTATGCTCAGAAACACTGTTTAGAGCGCTTACAGCGCCAGCAAACGCTGTTTTGAACGCCTTAATGCAAGACTTACTACTTGTTAGAAAATGGATGTGTAACATTACAAACATGATAAAACAGCTTGTTATCACATCCAAACACTGTTTTCATTCAAAATATGAGTTTTCTTTTCATTCTTCAAAAGTTGCACTTTTGCCACAAGTTATGCTCAGAAACACTGTTTAGAGCGCTTACAGCGCCAGCAAACGCTGTTTTGAACGCCTTAATGCAAGCCTTACCTACTTGTTAGGAAATGCATGTGTAACATTACAAACATGATAAAACAGCTTGTTATCACATCCAAACACTGTTTTAGAACAAAATATGAGTTTTCAGTTCATTCTTCAAAAGTTGCACTTTTGCTCCAAGTTATGCTCAGAAACACTGTTTAGAGCGCTTACAGCGCCAGCAAACGCTGTTTTGAACGCCTTAATGCAAGCCTTACTACTTGTTAGGAAATGGATGTGTAACATTACAAACATGATAAAACAGCTTGTTATCACATCCAAACACTGTTTTGGAACAAAATATGAGTTTTCAGTTCATTCTTCAAAAGTTGCACTTTTGCTCCAAGTTATGCTCAGAAACACTGTTTAGAGCGCTTACAGCGCCAGCAAACGCTGTTTTGAACGCCTTAATGCAAGCCTTACCTACTTGTTAGGAAATGCATGTGTAACATTACAAACATGATAAAACAGCTTGTTATCACATCCAAACACTGTTTTAGAACAAAATATGAGTTTTCAGTTCATTCTTCAAAAGTTGCACTTTTGCTCCAAGTTATGCTCAGAAACACTGTTTAGAGCGCTTACAGCGCCAGCAAACGCTGTTTTGAACGCCTTAATGCAAGACTTACTACTTGTTAGAAAATGGATGTGTAACATTACAAACATGATAAAACAGCTTGTTATCACATCCAAACACTGTTTTCATTCAAAATATGAGTTTTCTTTTCATTCTTCAAAAGTTGCACTTTTGCCACAAGTTATGCTCAGAAACACTGTTTAGAGCGCTTACAGCGCCAGCAAACGCTGTTTTGAACGCCTTAATGCAAGCCTTACTACTTGTTAGGAAATGGATGTGTAACATTACAAACATGATAAAACAGCTTGTTATCACATCCAAACACTGTTTTAGAACAAAATATGAGTTTTCAGTTCATTCTTCAAAAGTTGCACTTTTGCTCCAAGTTATGCTCAGAAACACTGTTTAGAGCGCTTACAGCGCCAGCAAACGCTGTTTTGAACGCCTTAATGCAAGACTTACTACTTGTTAGAAAATGGATGTGTAACATTACAAACATGATAAAACAGCTTGTTATCACATCCAAACACTGTTTTCATTCAAAATATGAGTTTTCTTTTCATTCTTCAAAAGTTGCACTTTTGCCACAAGTTATGCTCAGAAACACTGTTTAGAGCGCTTACAGCGCCAGCAAACGCTGTTTTGAACGCCTTAATGCAAGCCTTACCTACTTGTTAGAAAATGGATGTGTAACATTACAAACATGATAAAACAGCTTGTTATCACATCCAAACACTGTTTTAGAACAAAATATGAGTTTTCAGTTCATTCTTCAAAAGTTGCACTTTTGCTCCAAGTTATGCTCAGAAACACTGTTTAGAGCGCTTACAGCGCCAGCAAACGCTGTTTTGAACGCCTTAATGCAAGCCTTACCTACTTGTTAGGAAATGCATGTGTAACATTACAAACATGATAAAAACAGCTTGTTATCACATCCAAACACTGTTTTCATTCAAAATATGAGTTTTCTTTTCATTCTTCAAAAGTTGCACTTTTGCCACAAGTTATGCTCAGAAACACTGTTTAGAGCGCTTACAGCGCCAGCAAACGCTGTTTTGAACGCCTTAATGCAAGACTTACTACTTGTTAGAAAATGGATGTGTAACATTACAAACATGATAAAACAGCTTGTTATCACATCCAAACACTGTTTTAGAACAAAATATGAGTTTTTCAGTTCATTCTTCAAAAGTTGCACTTTTGCTCCAAGTTATGCTCAGAAACACTGTTTAGAGCGCTTACAGCGCCAGCAAACGCTGTTTTGAACGCCTTAATGCAAGCCTTACCTACTTGTTAGGAAATGCATGTGTAACATTACAAACATGATAAAACAGCTTGTTATCACATCCAAACACTGTTTTAGAACAAAATATGAGTTTTCAGTTCATTCTTCAAAAGTTGCACTTTTGCTCCAAGTTATGCTCAGAAACACTGTTTAGAGCGCTTACAGCGCCAGCAAACGCTGTTTTGAACGCCTTAATGCAAGACTTACTACTTGTTAGAAAATGGATGTGTAACATTACAAACATGATAAAACAGCTTGTTATCACATCCAAACACTGTTTTCATTCAAAATATGAGTTTTCTTTTCATTCTTCAAAAGTTGCACTTTTGCCACAAGTTATGCTCAGAAACACTGTTTAGAGCGCTTACAGCGCCAGCAAACGCTGTTTTGAACGCTGTTTTGAACGCCTTAATGCAAGCCTTACCTACTTGTTAGGAAATGCATGTGTAACATTACAAACATGATAAAACAGCTTGTTATCACATCCAAACACTGTTTTAGAACAAAATATGAGTTTTCAGTTCATTCTTCAAAAGTTGCACTTTTGCTCCAAGTTATGCTCAGAAACACTGTTTAGAGCGCTTACAGCGCCAGCAAACGCTGTTTTGAACGCCTTAATGCAAGCCTTACTACTTGTTAGGAAATGCATGTGTAACATTACAAACATGATAAAAACAGCTTGTTATCACATCCAAACACTGTTTTCATTCAAAATATGAGTTTTCTTTTCATTCTTCAAAAGTTGCACTTTTGCCACAAGTTATGCTCAGAAACACTGTTTAGAGCGCTTACAGCGCCAGCAAACGCTGTTTTGAACGCCTTAATGCAAGACTTACTACTTGTTAGAAAATGGATGTGTAACATTACAAACATGATAAAACAGCTTGTTATCACATCCAAACACTGTTTTAGAACAAAATATGAGTTTTCAGTTCATTCTTCAAAAGTTGCACTTTTGCTCCAAGTTATGCTCAGAAACACTGTTTAGAGCGCTTACAGCGCCAGCAAACGCTGTTTTGAACGCCTTAATGCAAGCCTTACTACTTGTTAGGAAATGGATGTGTAACATTACAAACATGATAAAACAGCTTGTTATCACATCCAAACACTGTTTTGGAACAAAATATGAGTTTTGAGTTCATTCTTCAAAAGTTGCACTTTTGCTCCAAGTTATGCTCAGAAACACTGTTTAGAGCGCTTACAGCGCCAGCAAACGCTGTTTTGAACGCCTTTATGCAAGCCTTACCTACTTGTTAGGAAATGCATGTGTAACATTACAAACATGATAAAACAGCTTGTTATCACATCCAAACACTGTTTTAGAACAAAATATGAGTTTTCAGTTCATTCTTCAAAAGTTGCACTTTTGCTCCAAGTTATGCTCAGAAACACTGTTTAGAGCGCTTACAGCGCCAGCAAACGCTGTTTTGAACGCCTTAATGCAAGCCTTACTACTTGTTAGGAAATAGATGTGTAACATTACAAACATGATAAAACAGCTTGTTATCACATCCAAACACTGTTTTAGAACAAAATATGAGTTTTCAGTTCATTCTTCAAAAGTTGCACTTTTGCTCCAAGTTATGCTCAGAAACACTGTTTAGAGCGCTTACAGCGCCAGCAAACGCTGTTTTGAACGCCTTAATGCAAGACTTACTACTTGTTAGAAAATGGATGTGTAACATTACAAACATGATAAAACAGCTTGTTATCACATCCAAACACTGTTTTCATTCAAAATATGAGTTTTCTTTTCATTCTTCAAAAGTTGCACTTTTGCCACAAGTTATGCTCAGAAACACTGTTTAGAGCGCTTACAGCGCCAGCAAACGCTGTTTTGAACGCCTTAATGCAAGACTTACTACTTGTTAGAAAATGGATGTGTAACATTACAAACATGATAAAACAGCTTGTTATCACATCCAAACACTGTTTTAGAACAAAATATGAGTTTTCAGTTCATTCTTCAAAAGTTGCACTTTTGCTCCAAGTTATGCTCAGAAACACTGTTTAGAGCGCTTACAGCGCCAGCAAACGCTGTTTTGAACGCCTTAATGCAAGCCTTACTACTTGTTAGGAAATGCATGTGTAACATTACAAACATGATAAAAACAGCTTGTTATCACATCCAAACACTGTTTTCATTCAAAATATGAGTTTTCTTTTCATTCTTCAAAAGTTGCACTTTTGCCACAAGTTATGCTCAGAAACACTGTTTAGAGCGCTTACAGCGCCAGCAAACGCTGTTTTGAACGCCTTAATGCAAGCCTTACTACTTGTTAGGAAATGCATGTGTAACATTACAAACATGATAAAAACAGCTTGTTATCACATCCAAACACTGTTTTCATTCAAAATATGAGTTTTCTTTTCATTCTTCAAAAGTTGCACTTTTGCCACAAGTTATGCTCAGAAACACTGTTTAGAGCTCTTACAACGCCAGCAAACGCTGTTTTGAACGCCTTAATGCAAGCCTTACTACTTGTTAGGAAATGCATGTGTAACATTACAAACATGATAAAACAGCTTGTTATCACATCCAAACACTGTTTTAGAACAAAATATGAGTTTTCAGTTCATTCTTCAAAAGTTGCACTTTTGCTCCAAGTTATGCTCAGAAACACTGTTTAGAGCGCTTACAGCGCCAGCAAACGCTGTTTTGAACGCCTTAATGCAAGCCTTACTACTTGTTAGGAAATGGATGTGTAACATTACAAACATGATAAAACAGCTTGTTATCACATCCAAACACTGTTTTGGAACAAAATATGAGTTTTGAGTTCATTCTTCAAAAGTTGCACTTTTGCTCCAAGTTATGCTCAGAAACACTGTTTAGAGCGCTTACAGCGCCAGCAAACGCTGTTTTGAACGCCTTTATGCAAGCCTTACCTACTTGTTAGGAAATGCATGTGTAACATTACAAACATGATAAAACAGCTTGTTATCACATCCAAACACTGTTTTAGAACAAAATATGAGTTTTCAGTTCATTCTTCAAAAGTTGCACTTTTGCTCCAAGTTATGCTCAGAAACACTGTTTAGAGCGCTTACAGCGCCAGCAAACGCTGTTTTGAACGCCTTAATGCAAGCCTTACTACTTGTTAGGAAATAGATGTGTAACATTACAAACATGATAAAACAGCTTGTTATCACATCCAAACACTGTTTTAGAACAAAATATGAGTTTTCAGTTCATTCTTCAAAAGTTGCACTTTTGCTCCAAGTTATGCTCAGAAACACTGTTTAGAGCGCTTACAGCGCCAGCAAACGCTGTTTTGAACGCCTTAATGCAAGACTTACTACTTGTTAGAAAATGGATGTGTAACATTACAAACATGATAAAACAGCTTGTTATCACATCCAAACACTGTTTTCATTCAAAATATGAGTTTTCTTTTCATTCTTCAAAAGTTGCACTTTTGCCACAAGTTATGCTCAGAAACACTGTTTAGAGCGCTTACAGCGCCAGCAAACGCTGTTTTGAACGCCTTAATGCAAGACTTACTACTTGTTAGAAAATGGATGTGTAACATTACAAACATGATAAAACAGCTTGTTATCACATCCAAACACTGTTTTAGAACAAAATATGAGTTTTCAGTTCATTCTTCAAAAGTTGCACTTTTGCTCCAAGTTATGCTCAGAAACACTGTTTAGAGCGCTTACAGCGCCAGCAAACGCTGTTTTGAACGCCTTAATGCAAGCCTTACTACTTGTTAGGAAATGCATGTGTAACATTACAAACATGATAAAAACAGCTTGTTATCACATCCAAACACTGTTTTCATTCAAAATATGAGTTTTCTTTTCATTCTTCAAAAGTTGCACTTTTGCCACAAGTTATGCTCAGAAACACTGTTTAGAGCGCTTACAGCGCCAGCAAACGCTGTTTTGAACGCCTTAATGCAAGCCTTACCTACTTGTTAGGAAATGCATGTGTAACATTACAAACATGATAAAACAGCTTGTTATCACATCCAAACACTGTTTTAGAACAAAATATGAGTTTTCAGTTCATTCTTCAAAAGTTGCACTTTTGCTCCAAGTTATGCTCAGAAACACTGTTTAGAGCGCTTACAGCGCCAGCAAACGCTGTTTTGAACGCCTTAATGCAAGCCTTACTACTTGTTAGGAAATGCATGTGTAACATTACAAACATGATAAAAACAGCTTGTTATCACATCCAAACACTGTTTTCATTCAAAATATGAGTTTTCTTTTCATTCTTCAAAAGTTGCACTTTTGCCACAAGTTATGCTCAGAAACACTGTTTAGAGCGCTTACAACGCCAGCAAACGCTGTTTTGAACGCCTTAATGCAAGCCTTACTACTTGTTAGGAAATGCATGTGTAACATTACAAACATGATAAAACAGCTTGTTATCACATCCAAACACTGTTTTAGAACAAAATATGAGTTTTCAGTTCATTCTTCAAAAGTTGCACTTTTGCTCCAAGTTATGCTCAGAAACACTGTTTAGAGCGCTTACAGCGCCAGCAAACGCTGTTTTGAACGCCTTAATGCAAGCCTTACTACTTGTTAGGAAATAGATGTGTAACATTACAAACATGATAAAACAGCTTGTTATCACATCCAAACACTGTTTTAGAACAAAATATGAGTTTTCAGTTCATTCTTCAAAAGTTGCACTTTTGCTCCAAGTTATGCTCAGAAACACTGTTTAGAGCGCTTACAGCGCCAGCAAACGCTGTTTTGAACGCCTTAATGCAAGACTTACTACTTGTTAGAAAATGGATGTGTAACATTACAAACATGATAAAACAGCTTGTTATCACATCCAAACACTGTTTTCATTCAAAATATGAGTTTTCTTTTCATTCTTCAAAAGTTGCACTTTTGCCACAAGTTATGCTCAGAAACACTGTTTAGAGCGCTTACAGCGCCAGCAAACGCTGTTTTGAACGCCTTAATGCAAGACATACTACTTGTTAGAAAATGGATGTGTAACATTACAAACATGATAAAACAGCTTGTTATCACATCCAAACACTGTTTTAGAACAAAATATGAGTTTTCAGTTCATTCTTCAAAAGTTGCACTTTTGCTCCAAGTTATGCTCAGAAACACTGTTTAGAGCGCTTACAGCGCCAGCAAACGCTGTTTTGAACGCCTTAATGCAAGCCTTACCTACTTGTTAGGAAATGCATGTGTAACATTACAAACATGATAAAACAGCTTGTTATCACATCCAAACACTGTTTTAGAACAAAATATGAGTTTTCAGTTCATTCTTCAAAAGTTGCACTTTTGCTCCAAGTTATGCTCAGAAACACTGTTTAGAGCGCTTACAGCGCCAGCAAACGCTGTTTTGAACGCCTTAATGCAAGACTTACTACTTGTTAGAAAATGGATGTGTAACATTACAAACATGATAAAACAGCTTGTTATCACATCCAAACACTGTTTTCATTCAAAATATGAGTTTTCTTTTCATTCTTCAAAAGTTGCACTTTTGCCACAAGTTATGCTCAGAAACACTGTTTAGAGCGCTTACAGCGCCAGCAAACGCTGTTTTGAACGCCTTAATGCAAGCCTTACCTACTTGTTAGGAAATGCATGTGTAACATTACAAACATGATAAAACAGCTTGTTATCACATCCAAACACTGTTTTAGAACAAAATATGAGTTTTCAGTTCATTCTTCAAAAGTTGCACTTTTGCTCCAAGTTATGCTCAGAAACACTGTTTAGAGCGCTTACAGCGCCAGCAAACGCTGTTTTGAACGCCTTAATGCAAGCCTTACTACTTGTTAGGAAATGCATGTGTAACATTACAAACATGATAAAAACAGCTTGTTATCACATCCAAACACTGTTTTAGAACAAAATATGAGTTTTCAGTTCATTCTTCAAAAGTTGCACTTTTGCTCCAAGTTATGCTCAGAAACACTGTTTAGAGCGCTTACAGCGCCAGCAAACGCTGTTTTGAACGCCTTAATGCAAGACTTACTACTTGTTAGAAAATGGATGTGTAACATTACAAACATGATAAAACAGCTTGTTATCACATCCAAACACTGTTTTCATTCAAAATATGAGTTTTCTTTTCATTCTTCAAAAGTTGCACTTTTGCCACAAGTTATGCTCAGAAACACTGTTTAGAGCGCTTACAGCGCCAGCAAACGCTGTTTTGAACGCCTTAATGCAAGACATACTACTTGTTAGAAAATGGATGTGTAACATTACAAACATGATAAAACAGCTTGTTATCACATCCAAACACTGTTTTAGAACAAAATATGAGTTTTCAGTTCATTCTTCAAAAGTTGCACTTTTGCTCCAAGTTATGCTCAGAAACACTGTTTAGAGCGCTTACAGCGCCAGCAAACGCTGTTTTGAACGCCTTAATGCAAGCCTTACCTACTTGTTAGGAAATGCATGTGTAACATTACAAACATGATAAAACAGCTTGTTATCACATCCAAACACTGTTTTAGAACAAAATATGAGTTTTCAGTTCATTCTTCAAAAGTTGCACTTTTGCTCCAAGTTATGCTCAGAAACACTGTTTAGAGCGCTTACAGCGCCAGCAAATGCTGTTTTGAACGCCTTAATGCAAGCCTTACTACTTGTTAGGAAATGCATGTGTAACATTACAAACATGATAAAAACAGCTTGTTATCACATCCAAACACTGTTTTCATTCAAAATATGAGTTTTCTTTTCATTCTTCAAAAGTTGCACTTTTGCCACAAGTTATGCTCAGAAACACTGTTTAGAGCGCTTACAGCGCCAGCAAACGCTGTTTTGAACGCCTTAATGCAAGACTTACTACTTGTTAGAAAATGGATGTGTAACATTACAAACATGATAAAACAGCTTGTTATCACATCCAAACACTGTTTTAGAACAAAATATGAGTTTTCAGTTCATTCTTCAAAAGTTGCACTTTTGCTCCAAGTTATGCTCAGAAACACTGTTTAGAGCGCTTACAGCGCCAGCAAACGCTGTTTTGAACGCCTTAATGCAAGCCTTACCTACTTGTTAGGAAATGCATGTGTAACATTACAAACATGATAAAACAGCTTGTTATCACATCCAAACACTGTTTTTAGAACAAAATATGAGTTTTCAGTTCATTCTTCAAAAGTTGCACTTTTGCTCCAAGTTATGCTCAGAAACACTGTTTAGAGCGCTTACAGCGCCAGCAAACGCTGTTTTGAACGCCTTAATGCAAGACTTACTACTTGTTAGAAAATGGATGTGTAACATTACAAACATGATAAAACAGCTTGTTATCACATCCAAACACTGTTTTCATTCAAAATATGAGTTTTCTTTTCATTCTTCAAAAGTTGCACTTTTGCCACAAGTTATGCTCAGAAACACTGTTGAGTGCTTACAGCGCCAGCAAACGCTGTTTTGAACGCCTTAATGCAAGACATACTACTTGTTAGAAAATGGATGTGTAACATTACAAACATGATAAAACAGCTTGTTATCACATCCAAACACTGTTTTAGAACAAAATATGAGTTTTCAGTTCATTCTTCAAAAGTTGCACTTTTGCTCCAAGTTATGCTCAGAAACACTGTTTAGAGCGCTTACAGCGCCAGCAAACGCTGTTTTGAACGCCTTAATGCAAGCCTTACCTACTTGTTAGGAAATGCATGTGTAACATTACAAACATGATAAAACAGCTTGTTATCACATCCAAACACTGTTTTAGAACAAAATATGAGTTTTCAGTTCATTCTTCAAAAGTTGCACTTTTGCTCCAAGTTATGCTCAGAAACACTGTTTAGAGCGCTTACAGTGCCAGCAAACGCTGTTTTGAACGCCTTAATGCAAGACTTACTACTTGTTAGAAAATGGATGTGTAACATTACAAACATGATAAAACAGCTTGTTATCACATCCAAACACTGTTTTCATTCAAAATATGAGTTTTCTTTTCATTCTTCAAAAGTTGCACTTTTGCCACAAGTTATGCTCAGAAACACTGTTTAGAGCGCTTACAGCGCCAGCAAACGCTGTTTTGAACGCCTTAATGCAAGCCTTACCTACTTGTTAGGAAATGCATGTGTAACATTACAAACATGATAAAACAGCTTGTTATCACATCCAAACACTGTTTTAGAACAAAATATGAGTTTTCAGTTCATTCTTCAAAAGTTGCACTTTTGCTCCAAGTTATGCTCAGAAACACTGTTTAGAGCGCTTACAGCGCCAGCAAACGCTGTTTTGAACGCCTTAATGCAAGACTTACTACTTGTTAGAAAATGGATGTGTAACATTACAAACATGATAAAACAGCTTGTTATCACATCCAAACACTGTTTTCATTCAAAATATGAGTTTTCTTTTCATTCTTCAAAAGTTGCACTTTTGCCACAAGTTATGCTCAGAAACACTGTTTAGAGCGCTTACAGCGCCAGCAAACGCTGTTTTGAACGCCTTAATGCAAGACTTACTACTTGTTAGAAAATGGATGTGTAACATTACAAACATGATAAAACAGCTTGTTATCACATCCAAACACTGTTTTAGAACAAAATATGAGTTTTCAGTTCATTCTTCAAAAGTTGCACTTTTGCTCCAAGTTATGCTCAGAAACACTGTTTAGAGCGCTTACAGCGCCAGCAAACGCTGTTTTGAACGCCTTAATGCAAGCCTTACTACTTGTTAGGAAATGCATGTGTAACATTACAAACATGATAAAAACAGCTTGTTATCACATCCAAACACTGTTTTCATTCAAAATATGAGTTTTCTTTTCATTCTTCAAAAGTTGCACTTTTGCCACAAGTTATGCTCAGAAACACTGTTTAGAGCGCTTACAGCGCCAGCAAACGCTGTTTTGAACGCCTTAATGCAAGCCTTACCTACTTGTTAGGAAATGCATGTGTAACATTACAAACATGATAAAACAGCTTGTTATCACATCCAAACACTGTTTAGAACAAAATATGAGTTTTCAGTTCATTCTTTCAAAGTTGCACTTTTGCTCCAAGTTATGCTCAGAAACACTGTTTTAGAGCGCTTACAGCGCCAGCAAACGCTGTTTTGAACGCCTTAATGCAAGCCTTACTACTTGTTAGGAAATGCATGTGTAACATTACAAACATGATAAAAACAGCTTGTTATCACATCCAAACACTGTTTTCATTCAAAATATGAGTTTTCTTTCATTCTCAAAAGTTGCACTTTTGCCACAAGTTATGCTCAGAAACACTGTTTAGAGCTCTTACAACGCCAGCAAACGCTGTTTTGAACGCCTTAATGCAAGCCTTACTACTTGTTAGGAAATGCATGTGTAACATTACAAACTTGATAAAACAGCTTGTTATCACATCCAAACACTGTTTTAGAACAAAATATGAGTTTTCAGTTCATTCTTCAAAAGTTGCACTTTTGCTCCAAGTTATGCTCAGAAACACTGTTTAGAGCGCTTACAGCGCCAGCAAACGCTGTTTTGAACGCCTTAATGCAAGCCTTACTACTTGTTAGGAAATAGATGTGTACATTACAAACATGATAAAACAGCTTGTTATCACATCCAAACACTGTTTAGAACAAAATATGAGTTTTCAGTTCATTCTTCAAAAGTTGCACTTTTGCTCCAAGTTATGCTCAGAAACACTGTTTAGAGCGCTTACAGCGCCAGCAAACGCTGTTTTGAACGCCTTAATGCAAGACTTACTACTTGTTAGAAAATGGATGTGTAACATTACAAACATGATAAAACAGCTTGTTATCACATCCAAACACTGTTTTCATTCAAAATATGAGTTTTCTTTTCATTCTTCAAAGTTGCACTTTTGCCACAAGTTATGCTCAGAAACACTGTTTAGAGCGCTTACAGCGCCAGCAAACGCTGTTTGAACGCCTTAATGCAAGACATACTACTTGTTAGAAAATGGATGTGTAACATTACAAACATGATAAAACAGCTTGTTATCACATCCAAACACTGTTTTAGAACAAAATATGAGTTTTCAGTTCATTCTTCAAAAGTTGCACTTTTGCTCCAAGTTATGCTCAGAAACATCGTTTAGAGCGCTTACAGCGCCAGCAAACGCTGTTTTGAACGCCTTAATGCAAGCCTTACCTACTTGTTAGGAAATGCATGTGTAACATTACAAACATGATAAAATCAGCTTGTTATCACATCCAAACACTGTTTTAGAACAAAATATGAGTTTTCAGTTCATTCTTCAAAAGTTGCACTTTTGCTCCAAGTTATGCTCAGAAACACTGTTAGAGCGCTTACAGCGCCAGCAAACGCTGTTTTGAACGCCTTAATGCAAGACTTACTACTTGTTAGAAAATGGATGTGTAACATTACAAACATGATAAAACAGCTTGTTATCACATCCAAACACTGTTTTCATTCAAATATGAGTTTTCTTTTCATTCTTCAAAAGTTGCACTTTTGCCACAAGTTATGCTCAGAAACACTGTTTAGAGCGCTTACAGCGCCAGCAAACGCTGTTTTGAACGCCTTAATGCATGCTTACCTACTTGTTAGAAATGCATGTGTAACATTACAAACATGATAAAACAGCTTGTTATCACATCCAAACACTGTTTTAGAACAAAATATGAGTTTTCAGTTCATTCTTCAAAAGTTGCACTTTTGCTCCAAGTTATGCTCAGAAACACTGTTTAGAGCGCTTACAGCGCCAGCAAACGCTGTTTTGAACGCCTTAATGCAAGCCTTACTACTTGTTAGGAAATGCATGTGTAACATTACAAACATGATAAAAACAGCTTGTTATCACATCCAAACACTGTTTTAGAACAAAATATGAGTTTTCAGTTCATTCTTCAAAAGTTGCACTTTTGCTCCAAGTTATGCTCAGAAACACTGTTTAGAGCGCTTACAGCGCCAGCAAACGCTGTTTTGAACGCCTTAATGCAAGACTTACTACTTGTTAGAAAATGGATGTGTAACATTACAAACATGATAAAACAGCTTGTTATCACATCCAAACACTGTTTTCATTCAAAATATGAGTTTTCTTTTCATTCTTCAAAAGTTGCACTTTTGCCACAAGTTATGCTCAGAAACACTGTTTAGAGCGCTTACAGCGCCAGCAAACGCTGTTTTGACGCCTTAATGCAAGACATACTACTTGTTAGAAAATGGATGTGTAACATTACAAACATGATAAAACAGCTTGTTATCACATCCAAACACTGTTTTAGAACAAAATATGAGTTTTCAGTTCATTCTTCAAAAGTTGCACTTTTGCTCCAAGTTATGCTCAGAAGCACTGTTTAGAGCGCTTACAGCGCCAGCAAACGCTGTTTTGAACGCCTTAATGCAAGCCTTACCTACTTGTTAGGAAATGCATGTGTAACATTACAAACATGATAAAACAGCTTGTTATCACATCCAAACACTGTTTTAGAACAAAATATGAGTTTTCAGTTCATTCTTCAAAGTTGCACTTTTGCTCCAAGTTATGCTCAGAAACACTGTTTAGAGCGCTTACAGCGCCAGCAAACTGCTGTTTTGAACGCCTTAATGCAAGCCTTACTACTTGTTAGAAATGCATGTGTAACATTACAAACATGATAAAAACAGCTTGTTATCACATCCAAACACTGTTTTCATTCAAAATATGAGTTTTTCTTTTCATTCTTCAAAAGTTGCACTTTTGCCACAAGTTATGCTCAAAACACTGTTTAGAGCGCTTACAGCGCCAGCAAACGCTGTTTTGAACGCCTAATGCAAGACTTACTACTTGTTAGAAATGGATGTGTAACATTACAAACATGATTAAAACAGCTTGTTATCACATCCAAACACTGTTTTAGAACAATATGAGTTTTCAGTTCATTCTTCAAAAGTTGCACTTTTGCTCCAAGTTATGCTCAGAAACACTGTTTAGAGCGCTTACAGCGCCAGCAAACGCTGTTCTTGAACGCCTTAATGCAAGCCATACCTACTTGTTAGGAAATGCATGTGTAACATTTACAACATGATAAACAGCTTGTTATCACATCCAAACACTGTTTTAGAACAAAATATGAGTTTTCAGTTCATTCTTCAAAAGTTGCACTTTTGCTCCAAGTTATCTCAGAAACACTGTTTAGAGCGCTTACAGCGCCAGCAAACGCTGTTTTGAACGCCTTAATGCAAGCCTTACTACTTGTTAGAAATGCATGTGTAACATTACAAACATGATAAAACAGCTTTGTTATCACATCCAAACACTGTTTTAGAACAAAATATGAGTTTTCTGTTCATTCTTCAAAAGTGCACTTTTGCACAAGTTATGCTCAGAAACACTGTTAGAGCGCTTACAGCGCCAGCAAACGCTGTTTTGAACGCCTTAATGCAAGACTTACTACTTGTTAGAAAATGGATGTGTAACATTACAAACATGATAAAACAGCTTGTTATCACATCCAAACACTGTTTTCATTCAAAATATGAGTTTTTCTTTCATTCTTCAAAAGTTGCACTTTTGCCACAAGTTATGCTCAGAAACACTGTTTAGAGCGCTTTACAGCGCCAGCAAACGCTGTTTTGAACGCCTTAATGCAAGCCTTTACCTACTTGTTAGGAAATGCATGTGTAACATTACAAACATGATAAAACAGCTTGTTATCA
>NW_027507420.1:0-37500 GCF_052324685.1 Brachyhypopomus gauderio
CTGCTGTTTCTCAGCCATCAGCTTGAAATCAGAGCATAGAGAAGGAGCAGGAGAAAACAGGAGAAACAGGGGAAACAGTAGATGTGGTGAGCCAGTGATATGCTCCCTATAGTTGTGTGTCCTCTCTACTGTCATGTCTGTATCCTGCCCTGACCAGCACATGAAGGTCCATGTGAAGTCTCTCATAGCGGGGGTAGCGGGGGGTAGCGAGGGTAGCGGGGGTAGAGGGGGGTAGCGGATGGTAGCGGGGGGTGGCGGAGGTAGCGGAGGGTAGCGGGGGGGGGTAGCGGAGGTAGAGGGGGGTAGCGGAGGTAGAGGGGGTAGAGGGGGGTAGCGGGGGGGTAGCGGAGGTAGAGGGGGTGAGGGGGTAGAGGGGGTAGAGGGGGTAGCGGAGGTAGCGGGGGTAGCGGAGTGGTAGCGGAGGTAGCGGGGGTAGAGGGGGTGGGGGTAGCGGAGGTAGCGGAGGTAGCGGAGGTAGAGAGGGTAGCGGAGGTAGAGGGGGGTAGAGGGGGTAGCGGGGGTAGAGGGGGGGGGTAGCGGAGGTAGCGGGGGGGTAGCGGAGGGTAGAGGGGGTAGAGGGGGGTAGAGGGGGGTAGCGGGGGGTAGCGGGGGTAGCGGAGGTAGCGGAGGTAGCGGGGGGTAGAGGGGGGTAGAGGGGGTGGTAGCGGGAGGTAGCGGGGGGTAGAGGGGGTAGAGGGGGTAGCGGAGGTAGCGGAGGTAGCGGGGGTAGAGGGGTGGGTAGCGGAGGTAGCGGAGGTAGAGAGGGTAGCGGGAGGTAGAGGGGGTGGGGTAGCGGGGGGTAGCGGGGGTAGCGGGGGTAGTGGAGGTAGCGGGGGGTAGCGGAGGTAGAGGGGGGTAGCGGAGGTAGAGGGGGGTAGAGGGGGGGTAGCGGGGGTAGCGGAGGTAGAGGGGGGTAGAGGGGGTAGAGGGGTGGTAGCGGGAGGTAGCGGGGGTAGCGGAGGTAGCGGAGGTAGCGGGGGTAGAGGGGGGTAGCGGAGGTAGCGGAGGTAGCGGAGGTAGAGAGGGTAGCGGAGGTAGAGGGGGGTAGCGGAGGTAGAGGGGGGTAGAGGGGGTAGCGGGGGTAGTGGAGGTAGCGGGGGTAGCGGAGGTAGCGGAGGTAGCGGGGGAGCGGAGGTAGCGGAGGGTAGCGGGGGTAGAGGGGGTAGAGGGGGTAGCGGAGGGTAGCGGGGGGGTAGAGGGGGTAGAGGGGGTAGCGGAGGTAGCGGGGGTAGCAGAGGTAGCGGGGGGTAGAGGGGGGTAGCGGAGGTAGCGGAGGTAGAGAGGGTAGCGGAGGTAGAGGGGGGTAGCGGGGGTAACGGGGGGTAGCGGGGGTAGTGGAGGTAGCGGGGGTAGCGGAGGGTAGCGGAGGTAGAGGTGGGTGGTAGCAGGGGGAAACGGAGGTAGGTAGAGAGGGTAGCGGAGGTAGGGGAGGTGGTAGCGGGGGGTAGCGGGGGTAGCGGGGTAGTGGAGGTAGCGGGTGGTAGCGGAGGTAGAGGGGGGTAGCGGAGGTAGAGGGGGTAGAGGGGGTAGCGGGGGTAGCGGAGGTAGAGGGGGGTAGAGGGGGGTAGAGGGGGTAGCGGAGGTAGCGGGGGTAGCGGAGGTAGCGGAGGTAGCGGGGGTAGAGGGGGGGTAGCGGAGGTAGCGGAGGTAGCGGAGGTAGAGAGGGTAGCGGAGGTAGAGGGGGGTAGCGGAGGTAGAGGGGGTAGAGGGGGGGGGTAGCGGGGGTAGCGGAGGTAGCGGGGGTAGCGGAGGTAGCGGAGGTAGCGGGGGGTAGCGGAGGTAGCGGAGGTGTAGCGGTGGGGGTAGAGGGGGTAGAGGGGGTAGCGGAGGTAGCGGGGGTAGAGGGGGTAGAGGGGGTAGCGGAGGTAGCGGGGGTAGCAGAGGTAGCGGGGGTAGAGGGGGTAGCGGAGGTAGCGGAGGTAGAGAGGGTAGCGGAGGTAGAGGGGGGGTTAGCGGGGGGTAACGGGGGTAGCGGGGGTAGTGGAGGTAGCGGGGGGTAGCGGAGGTAGCGGAGGTAGAGGGGGGTAGCAGGGGGAAACGGAGGTAGAGAGGGTAGCGGAGGTAGAGGGGGTGGGTAGCGGGGGGTAGCGGGGGTAGCGGGGGTAGTGGAGGTAGCGGGGGTAGCGGAGGTAGAGGGGGGTAGCGGAGGTAGAGGGGGGTAGAGGGGGTAGCGGGGGTAGCGGAGGTAGAGGGGGGGTAGAGGGGGTAGAGGGGGTAGCGGAGGTAGCGGGGGGTAGCGGAGGTAGCGGAGGTAGCGGGGGGTAGAGGGGGTAGCGGAGGGTAGCGGAGGTAGCGGAGGTAGAGAGGGTAGCGGAGGTAGAGGGGGGTAGCGGAGGTAGAGGGGGGTAGAGGGGGGTAGCGGGGGTAGTGGAGGTAGCGGGGGTAGCGGAGGTAGCGGAGGTAGCGGGGGGTAGCGGAGGTAGCGGATGGTAGCGGGGGGGTAGAGGGGGTAGAGGGGGGGGTAGCGGAGGTAGCGGGGGTAGAGGGGGTAGAGGGGGTAGCGGAGGTAGCGGGAGGTAGCGGGGGTAGCGGAGGTAGCGGGGGTAGAGGGGGTAGCGGAGGTAGCGGAGGTAGAGAGGGTAGCGGAGGTAGAGGGGGTAGCGGGGGTAACGGGGGGTAGCGGGGGGTAGTGGAGGTAGCGGGGGGTAGCGGAGGTAGCGGAGGTAGAGGGGGGTAGCAGGGGGAAACGGAGGTAGAGAGGGGTAGCAGGGGGAAACGGAGGTAGCGGGGGTAGCGGAGGTAACGGAGGTAGCGGAGGTAGCGGAGGTAGAGGGGGGTAGCGGGGGTAGAGGGGGTAGCGGAGGTAGCGGAGGTAGCGGGGTAACGGAGGTAGAGGGGTGTAGCGGAGGGTAGCGGGGGGTAACGGAGGTAGCGGGGGTAGCGGAGGTAGTGGAGGTAGCGGGGGAAGCGGGGTAGCAGGGGTAACGGAGGGTAGCGGGGGTAACGGAGGTAACGGAGGTAGCGGGGGTAGCGGAGGTAGAGGGGGGGTAACGGAGGTAGCGGGGGTAGCGGAGGTAGAGGGGGTAACGGAGTAGTGGTAGTGCTGCTCCAACAGTGCTGGCCTGACCATCCAAGTGCAGAGAGGCCGTGAGCTGTAGCCCCTCCCACCACAGATGCTTCCTGTTGGAAAGAGGCCCAGACTGGACCATTTGGCCACTGCATTTCCCAGCACAACCAGCAAATGAGTCAGGCAGTCTCTGGACAGGTGTCACCTGGACCGCCCCCCGAGGAGAAGTACGCAGGCGCACGTGGGCATCACGCAGGCACACGTGGGCATCACGTGACCCGGCGCCGAGCAGCACCTCCAGCTCCAAGTGTAATCAAACCCTTTCACGTCGGTCCCCAACCCCCGTACCAAACCCCTCCACACACAGGCCGCTCCATCGTAAGATCTATCTTCTCTCGGCTCGCCTCCCCTGACGACGGGCTGCTCCAGGCCCCGCCCACCCCATTGCGCGCCCACCTCATCCTTCTGCGGCAGTGTCCCTCCAAGCTTACCGCCAGGCACAATCAATCAAGCCTGAATGTGGGAGGCGTTAAGTCGGGCGATGATGGCGGCTGAAAGGGTCCAGGTTCCACACGCGTCTTCACAGCTCCGGAGACAGATGGGCAGTGAATAGCACACTAAGCTTATCTCTCCAAAGACAGGCCTGCCTTTGCCCCAGGCTTCTATAAACCACCCAAAGTCAGCAGAGACACACCATTCTTTTAGTGGGGGCAGAGTAACTATAGCAGGGGGTGGGGCAAGCAGGGGGCAGGGCAAGCAGGGGGTGGGCAAGCAGGGGGCGGGGCATGAGGGGCATGTTGACTCTCTTTCTCTCTGTTTCTCTTTCAGTTTCTCTCTCTCTCTCTCTCTCTCTCTCTCTCTCTCTCTCTCTCTCTCTCCTCTCTCTCTCTCTCTCTCTCTCTCATCTCTCTCTCTCCCTTGTTCCTCCCAGAGCTGTTTGGCTCCTCTTTTTGTGCAAGTTTATTTCATCTGTGAATTTATGGCCTTGGCTCTTTTTATTCTGCTGTCTTTTATCTCTGCACACCCTCTCTCCTCCATCACCTCTACACCTCCACACCTCCATCACCTCTACACCTCCATCACCTATACACCTCCACACCTCCATCACCTCTACACCCTCCATCACCTATACACCTCCATCACCTCTACACCTCCATCACCTCATCACCTATACACCTCCACACCTCCACCACCTATACACCTTCACACCTCCATCACCTATACACCTCCATCACCTCTACACCTCCATCACCTATACACCTCCATCACCTCCATCACCTATACACCTCCATCACCTCTACACCTCCATCACCTATACACCTCCACACCTCTATCACCTCTACACCTCTATTACCTCCATCACCTATACACCTCCATCACCTCTACACCTCCATCACCTCCACACCTCCATCAACTCTACACCCTCCACACCTCCATCACCTATACACCTCCATCACCTCCACACCTCCATCACCTCTACACCTCCATCACCTATACACCTCCACACCTCCATCACCTATACACCTCCACACCTCCATCACCTATACACCTCCACACCTCCATCACCTATACACCTCCATCACCTCTACACCTCCACACCTCCATCACCTCTACACCTCCATCACCTATACACCTCCACACCTCATCACCTTACACCTCCATCACCTATACACTCCATCACTCTACACCTCCATCACCTCCATCACCTATACACCTCCACACCTCCACCACCTATACACCTTCACACCTCCATCACCTATACACCCTCCATCACCTCTACACCTCCATCACCTATACACCTCCATCACCTCCATCACCTATACACCTCCATCACCTATACACCTCCACACCTCTATCACCTCTACACCTCTATACCTCCATCACCTATACACCTCCATCACCTCTACACCTCCATCACCTCCACACTCCATCAACTCTACACCTCCACACCTCCATCACCTATACACCTCCATCACCTCCACACCTCCATCACCTCTACACCTCCATCACCTATACACCTCCACACCTCCATCACCTATACACCTCCACACCTCCATCACCTATACACCTCCATCACCTCTACACCTCCACACCTCCATCACCTATACACCTCCATCACCTATACACCTCCATCACCTCTACACCTCCACTCCTCCAATCACCTCTACACCTCCACACCTCCATCACCTCCTCCATCACCTATACACCTCCAGACCTCCATGACCTCCATCACCTTTACACATCCACACCTCCATCACCTATACACCTCCCACACCTCCATCACCTCTAAACCTCCACACCTCCATCACCTATACACCTCCATCACCTCTACACCTCCATCACCTCCACACCTCCATCAACTCTACACCTCCACACCTCCATCACCTATACACCTCCATCACCTCCACACCTCCATCACCTCCACACCTCCATCACCTATACACCTTCATCACCTATACACCTCCACACCTCCATCACCTATACACCTCCATCACCTATACACCTCCACACTTCCATCACCTATACACTTCCATCACCTCTACACCTCAACACCTCCATCACCTATACACCTCCATCACCTATACACCTCCATCACCTCTACACCTCCACACCTCCATCACCTATACATCTCCATCACCTATACACCTCCACACCTCCATCACCTATACACCTCCATCACCTCTAACCTCCACTCCTCCATCACCTTTACACCTCCACGCCTCCATCACCTATACACCTCCATCACATCTACACCTCCACACCTCTATCATCTCTACACCTCCACACCTCCATCACCTATACACCTATACAACTCCATCACCTATACACCTCCATCACCTCTACACCTGCACACTTCCATCACCTATACATCTCCACACCTCCTTCACGTCCCATCACCTCCACACCTCTATCACCTATACACCTCCATCACCTCCTCATGTCCATCACCTCCACACCTCCATCACCTCTACACCTACTTTACTTATGCCGCCCCAAACCTACAAATCAAAACTCTCCATCAACTCTACACTTCCACGCCTCCATCACCTCTACACCTCCACACCTCCATCACCTATACACCTCCATCACCTCCACACCTCCATCACCTATACACCTCCATCGCCTCTACACCTCCACACCTCCATCACCTATACACCTCCATCACATCTACACCTCCACACCTATACACCTATACACCTCCATCACCTATACACCTCCATCACCTCCACACCTCCATCACCTATACACCTCCATCGCCTCTACACCTCCATCACCTCTACACCTGCACACCTCCATCACCTATACACCTCCACACCTCCTTCACGTCCATCACCTCCACACCTCTATCACCTATACACCTCCATCACCTCCTTCACGTCCATCACCTCCATTCACCTCCTTCATGTCCATCACCTCCACACCTCCATCACCTCTACACCTACTTTACTTATGCCGCCCCAAACCTACAAATCAAAACTCTCCATCAACTCTACACCTCCACACCCTCCATCACCTCTACACCTCCACACCTCCATCACCTATACACCTCCATCGCCTCTACACCTCCATCACCTATACACCTCCATCGCCTCTACACCTCCACACCTCCATCACCTATACACCTCCATCACATCTACACCTCCACACCTATACACCTATACACCTCCATCACCTATACACCTCCATCACCTATACACCTCCACACCTCCATTGCCTCTACACCTCCATCACCTCTACACCTCCACACCTCCATTACCTATACACCTCCACTCCTCCATCACCTCTACACCTCCACACCTCCATCACCTATACACCTATACCAACTCCATCACCTATACACCTCCATCACCTCCACACCTCCATCACCTATACACCTCCATCGCCTCTACACCTCCATCACCTATACACCTCCACACCTCCATCACCTATACACCTCCATCACCTCCACACCTCCATCACCTATACACCACCTCCACTCCTCCATCACCTCTACACCTCCACACCTCCATCACCTATACACCTATACAACTCCATCACCTATACACCTCCATCACCTCTACGCCTCCACACCTCCATCACCTCCATCACCTATACACCTCCAGACCTCCATCACCTCCATCACCTATACACCTCCACACCTCCATCATACACCTCCACACCTCTATCACCTCTACACCTCCACACCTCCATCACCTATACACCTATACAACTCCATCACCTATACACCTCCATCACCTCTACGCCTCCACACCTCCATCACCTCCATCACCTATACACCTCCAGACCTCCATGACCTCCATCACCTTTACACCTCCACACCTCCATCACCTATACACCTCCATCACATCTACACCTCCACACCTCTATCACCTCTACACCTCCACACCTCCATCACCTATACACCTATACACCTCCATCACCTATACACCTCCATCACCTCTACACCTGCACACCTCCATCACCTATACACCTCCACACCTCCTTCACGTCCATCACCTCCACACCTCCATCACCTCCTTCATGTCCATCACCTCTACAACTCCATCACCTCTACACCTACTTTACTTATGCCGCCCCAAACCTACAAATCAAAACTCTCCAACTTGTGTGCTTTTGGGGTAATTTCCATCAGATTTCCGGTTTCCATGGTGCTTCCAAGAGATATTGTCTCGAATCTAAACAGTTTCAATCAGCTGTTCACGCTGCCACTTTTGTTTTCCTGGCATCTGTGAAGATACTCGCTTGCTCAACACGTAATTTGAATGTCCATGAAGAAGAAGCAGGTTTGGAGAGAAGCTGCTACAGTGGGCCGCTGATATCCTAGCGGGTGGGCGAGGAGCTGAGGCCGTCACTACGTGGACAGCAGTGGAGGCGCGGTGGAGGTCCCAGGGCCTGGTCTCCTTTACCCATGTGATGAATGCATATGGGACTTGAGGCACAGACTGGGAGGGGAGAGAAGGAGTCAATGACAGGAATGATAAAAGACAGCTGCTCTGTCGTTCTCGTCTGTTCGCTGATTAAGTGAAAAGGTAAACAGGAGGAATTATCCTGCTCTGATCACAAGATCCAAGCAAGGCTAACTTATCAGAGAGAGAGAGGGTTGGGGGAGGAGGGGTGGAGAGAGAGAAGGTAGAGAGAGAAACTCTCAGCTCTCATCAGTGCAGGTTTGTGGGTTTATTCAGCAGGTGGAATAGGTGTGTGTTTAGGCACTGGTCTTCACAATTCTTGTGATCAGATGTGAAAGTATTTTCTGTGAGGTGTTCAGGCATACTCTCACTGTGTGTGTCTTAAGTTTTGAAAGAGTGTGCGCGTGTGGGTGGGTGTGGGTCTGCGTGCATTTGTGTGTGTGTGTGTGTGTGTGTGTGTGTGTGTGTGTGTGTGTGTGTGTGTAGCTGGGCTGCTCTCTCTGAGAGGTGTGGGACGCTAGGCACATGGAGCAGAAAATTGAAAGGGTGTTGCAGTGTTGCCCCGGGCCACAAATAAAACACCCCGGCCCAGGTCACCCAGGCAACACACATGTGAGCGCACCACACACACACACGCACACACACACACATGCATGTGCACACACACATGCACACACACTGCATGTACACACACACGCACACACATGCATGTGCCCACACACACACACACACTCCATTCAGTCTCATCAAGGGACAGATTTCATCGTTCGGTGTGTTTCACCTAACACAACCCCTCCACCCACATCTACACACTCCTCTGTCCCCGTCACAGACTCATGGGTTCTTCATGCTGGAGGAGGTTCAGCACTGAACCGCAGCAGATTAGAGGATCCATGACCCAAACTGCATGACCTGGGTGGCCACCAGTGGCTACAGGAGGAGCAGGGGCGGCAGACGCTGCCTGATGCAACTGACCTAGAACAGCATTTGTTGAAATCAACATATCATTAGTCAGGAATAGTTACAGAGCGAACAAGATAACTGATGAAAGATCCATGAGAGTGACATGCAAACACACATGGAGTTTTTGTGTCCACATCATAATGATTATGACCTTTTTAAAATACAGATTTGATTATTTCAGTGTGGTTTTACAGAAGGCAGAACACACTACATGTAAGTGGATTAATTATTACATTTAAGAGGGAAATGCTGCTCATAAAATATTTATAGAAATTAAATAATATAATCTCAATGACATTCTCAATGTCTTGAGTTTCTATAATTACTTTTTCAAAGTATTTTTAGATAATATCAATGGTAGACAATCTCTAAACTCATTAGAGTCACCATTTTAAAAGGCTTTTAGTATTATTAAAAACATAACCTTTTTCCTCTAGGTAAGATCGTTTTTCAGTGTATTAATATGGATAAGATGTCTTGTGTGAGGGTCCATACGCTGCATTAGTGATGTCATACAGATTATAAAAATGAAAAAAAAATCCCCTTTTCTCTAGTACTAGCCTGGTCTGTCCCTGACTTACTCAGAGTACTTCACTAAGAGTACAACACACACACACACACACACACACACACACACACACACACACACACACACACACACAGCACACACACACACACACACACACACACACAGACACACACCACCCCTCACATTGCCCATATAGCCCATTAGCCTCCCACTCCCTCCATCCTCTCTTCTTTCTTTTCCCTTCTTTCTTTCTCTCTTTTTCTCTCATGCACTGGAGTGACAAGGTGACATTGAGTGTAGTATCAGCACTCTCCACTGTCCCCCACACCTCTCTCACTCTCCACTGTCCCCCACACCTCTCTCACTCTACACTGTCCCTACACACCTCTCTCACTCTCCACTGTCCCCCACACCTCTCTCACTCTCCACTGTCCCCCACACCTCTCTCACTCTCCACTGTCCCCCACACCTCTCTCACTCTACACTGTCCCTACACACCTCTCTCACTCTACACTGTCCCTACACACCTCTCTCACTCTACACTGTCCCCCACAACCTCTCTCACTCTCCATTGTCCCCCCACACTTCTCTCACTCTCCATTGTCCCCCACACCTCTCTCACTCTACACTGTCCCTACACACCTCTCTCACTCTCCACTGTCCCTACACACCTCTCACTCTCCACTGTCCCTACACACCTCTCTCACTCTCCACTGTCTCCCACACCTCTCTCACTCTCTACTGTCCCCCACACTTCTCTCATTCTCCACTGTCCCCCCACACCTCTCTCACTCTACACTGTCCCCCCACACTTCTCACTCTCCACTGTCCCCCACACCCTCTCTCTCACTCTCCACTGTCCCCCCACACCTCTCCACTGTCCCCCACACCTCTCTCACTCTCCCACTGTCCCCCCACACCTCTCCACTGTCCCCCACACCTCTCTCACTCTACACTGTCCCTACACACCTCTCTCACTCTCCACTGTCCCCCACACCTATCTCACTCTCCATTGTCCCCCCACACCTCTCCACTGTCCCCCACACCTCTCTCACTTTCCACTGTCCCCACACCTCTCTCACTCTACACTGTCCCTACACACCTCTCTCACTCTCCACTGTCCCCCTCTCACTCTCCACTGTCCCCCACACCTCTCTCACTCTACACTGTCCCCCACACCTCTCTCACTCTACACTGTCCCTACACACCTCTCTCACTCTACACTGTCCCCCACACCCTCTCTCACTCTACACTGTCCCTACACACCTCTCTCACTCTCCACTGTCCCCCACACCTCTCTCACTCTACACTGTCCCCCACACCTATCTCACTCTCCACAGTCCCCCACACCTCTCTCACTCTCTACTGTCCCCCACACCTCTCTCACTCTCCACTGTCCCCCACACCTATCTCACTCTCCACTGTCCCCCCACACCTATCTCACTCTACACTGTCCCCCCACACCTCTCTCACTCTCCACTGTCCCCCCACACCTCTCTCACTCTCTACTGTCCCCCCCACACCTCTCTCACTCTCTATTGTCTCTACACACCTCTCTCACTCTCCACTGTCCCCCACAATAATAATTGTAATATAGTCATAATATTAGTAATAATAGTCATAATAATGGTAATAATAATTGTAATAATAGTCATAATATTAGTCGTAATAGTCATAATATTAGTAATAATAGTCATAATAATAGTAATAATAATAATAATTACAGAAGTATTGGTATCTGTATATCTAATATCTCTCTCTCTCTCTATCCCACAGTCTATTGTCGATTAAATTGTAGGTGCTTTATTGCCATGAAAAATAATGGTGCATTTGTAGTGCTAAAGCTCGGTGTACAGAGTCTTAAGGTATTAAAGAATAATAATTCAATAATAATACAACAACAAATTGAGCATCATATAGTTTGTGAAATGAAAATGAAGATTAAACTCTGTAATTCATTACACATGGGGTAAGGGTCATTAAATAAAGTTGTGTGTGTGTGTGTGTGTGTGTGTGTGTGTGTGTGTGTGTGTGTGTGTGTGTGTGTGCGTGTGTGTGCGTGTGTGTGCTTGTGTGTGCTTGTGTGCCTGTACGTGTGTGTGTGTGTGCACATGTGTGTGTGCGCGCCGCGCATGTGTGTGTGTGTGTGTGCACGTGTGTGTGTGCCTGCGCGTGTGTGTTTGTGTGTGTGTGTGTGTCTGAGTGTGTGTGTGTGTGTGTGTGTGTGTGTGTGTGTGTTTGTGTGTGTGTGTGCGTGCGTGTGTGTGCTTGTGTGTGTGTGAGTGTGCGTGCGTGTGTGTGCGCCTGTACGTGTGTGTGTGTGTGTATGCACGTGTGTGCGCGCGCACGCATGTGTGTGTGTATGTGTGTGTGCGTGTGTGTGTGCATGTGTGTGTGCATGTGTGTGCGCGTGTGTGTGTGAGTGTGCGTGCGTGTGTGTGTGTGTGTGTGTGTGTGTGTGTGTGTGTGTGTGTGTGTGTGTTTTATGGTGTCAGACTGGTGTTCCTCTAGCAGGAATGGGCATTAATATCAGAGAGGCTGTTTAGTCTGAGACTCTTAGTGTTTGTTTTTGGAAAGAATTTTTCACAAATGTTCTCGGATTTTGAGTATTCGGTTAGAAAGGCCACCTCTGTCCTCTCTGTCTCTTTCTCTAACTCACTCATTTTATTTTATGTTTTATTGGCATATAAATATAATTTTGCCAAAGCAGTACAACAGAGATATGTTACAAGCAGAAAAATAATAGAGAAATTGTCACGTTGTGGGGGGGGCCCCCTACCGGTCGCCCCCGGTTACAGCGGCAGCGGTCCTGTTTTTGGTCACGTGATGTTCGTCCCTCAGGTGGGCGGGACCCATGATTCGTCTCACCTGAGGGTCGTTTGTTCGTCTATATATGTCTTGTCTTTGTACCAGTTGACTGCTGGTTATTATTTCCTTAATCTGGAACCATGCACGGGTTTTGGTTTGCACACTTTCTATTAAACCATCCTATTTCCGAGACTTGGCGTGATCGCTTCCTTTTTAGTTGCTCACACCTGCCCGTCACAGAAATTCATATTTAACCCAAAATGTATATACATAAATGAATAAACCAACAGCAAACCACACAATTTCTTCCATCTCCATCCTTCACTTCTGTGAGGACTGTCTCAGGTTCCCGTCACAGCAGAGTCTGCAAAGAAAGCCGAATGCATTGTTCATTTTCAGATTTTTTCAAAGAATGCATCTCTGATTAATTTATATCTCTGGCAGTAGATGAAGAAATGTGTTTCATCTTCTGTTTCCATTCAGTACCAGTGTGTTTTTGTCTTCTCTCTTGCTGTCCAGAGTTGATGGTGTCAGCCTCGGTCTCCTACCAGGCTGGGGTCACGTCTCTATTTTGTTCTTCTATCTTGTGCGTATGTAATGTTTAAATAGGAGGCAAAGTTGTTGGTGTGATTTAAAGATTGGTAGCATTTTAGTTTGCTTTGCTGATTTACGTACATTTTGCATAATTGTCATTGGAGGGTTAGGTTCTTGCCAGTGCCTTTCATGTGTTTCTAGAGGAACAAGAGTTTGATTGTCACACCCCATGAGGCAGAGGGGGAGGGATCCTGAGCAGCGAGGGGGAGGGGCTAACGAGCCAGTAATGCCCCCTTAAACCCACCTCTGAACTGCAGATGGTATCTGACCCAGTTCTGCTCTGTGATGTGTGGGGTTGTATAGGCACAAAAGAACCAGGAAGAGAGACACAGACAGGAAGAGAGAGAGAGACACAGACGGGAGGAGAGACACAGATGGGAAGAGAGTGACAGTGGTCCTTACAGTGTAGATAATAATAATAATAATAATAATAATAATAATAATAATAATAATAATAATCTTTATTTGTATAGCACCTTTCATACATACATGCAACTCAAAGTGCTTTACAGAATAAATAAAAAAGAAACATTAAAAGGAAGCAAAGATAAAAAGAAAAAATAAAATGTTAAAAGAAATTAAAGATTAGATGAGTGTTTGTTTCATGCCTGTGGTATAGGTTCTGGGTAATCTGTCTCATGGATCTCGACCTTGGGGTGGTGTGGACATGTCCCTGCTGGTGTCCCTCAGTGTCCCTGCTGGTGTCCCTCAGTGTCCCTTGCTTCACCCTTTCACCTTCCCTACAGCACAACCATAGCAGCCCGTCCTGAGGATGGCTGTCCTCACACTGCTAAAAAATGCTTCACCCTCTCTCTCTCTCTCTCTCTCTCTCTCTCTCTCCTCTCTCTCTCTCGCTCTCTCTCTCTCTCTCTCTCTACCAGCCCTCATGGGACGATGGCAAGGTGTAAACGTTTCTGAAAGAGTGAAGCTAATGGGACGTATCTATATGTGTGTGTGTGTGTGTCTGGGTGTGTGTGTGTGTGTGTGTGTGTGTAGGTGTGTGTGTGTGTGTGTGTGTGCGCGTGTGTGTGTGTGTGTGTGTGTGTGTGTGTGTGTGTTTGTGTGTGAATGTATGTGTGTGGGTGGGTGTGTGTGTGTTTGTGTGTGAATGTGTGTGTGTGTGTGTGTGTGTGTGTGTGTGTGTGTGAGAGAGAGAGAGAGAGAGAGAGAGAGAGAGAGAGAGAGAGAGAAATGGCCAAGTGCCCCCTAACCTCTCATCTCTTGTAAAGAATGAGATTCCCTTGACAAAAAAAGCAGGACCCAACATTTTAATAAAGGCCCTCCGCGGGGAGCTCATAACTGAGCCTCTCTCATGATTGGACTCATACCAGAAGGACAGACGCGTTAATAATTAATTGCGAATAAACAACAGTTTGTAAAGGGGGACCGGGCGGGCCGGGGGGGAAGCTAATTGGCTCATTAAGACTCTACGGTAAGAAGGAGTGAAGCTCTGGCCACGGGCTCTTCAGTCCCACACCCAATTAAAGTGTCAGGAAACAGGGAGGTGTCCCTGCCCTCTACCTCTGTGTGTGTGTGTGTGTGTGTGTGTGTGTGTGTGTGTGTGTGTGTGTGTGTGTGTGTGTGTGTGTGTGTGTGTGTGTGTGTGTGTGTGTGTGTGTGTGTGTGTGTGTGTGTGTTTCCATTTACACATAGAGAGTACACAGAGTCTCAGAGTCTCACACCTGCATCAGCCACTTCTGTCAGACTGGACCCAGAAGAGCCCTGCACGAGTTTGTTCAGTACTTTACTGGCCCTATAATGAAGGCATGATGACCAGTTACTGAAATAAAATCAGCAGTTAAAAATGGCCTCACTTGTGAAGAATTAAATACAGTGGACCATTTCACACTTTGGCAATGGTAGTGGAATTGTAGGGGATTTTGCACATGTGTGTACATTTGTATGCATGTGTGCATGTTTGTGTGCATTTGTGTGTATGTGTGTGTCCATTTGTGTGTACATTTGTGTGTATGTGTGTGTGCATTTGTGTGTACATTTGTGTATATGTTTGTGCACATTTGTGAAAGGGCCAGCACATTCCCTTAGGTGATGTCCCTGTGGTACTGGGCCAATGAATGTTACCCAAGGTTAGAGTTGAATCAGAAGTATCACTAACATTACAGGTGGGTGGAGTCAGGTCTCCCCCAACACCACTACTGTCTCCCCCTACACCACTACTGTCTCCCCCAACACCACTACTGTCTCCCCCAACACCACTACTGTCTCCCCCAACACCACTACTGTCTCCCCCTACACCACTACTGTCTCCCCCAACACCACTACTGTCTCCCTCTACATCACTACTGTCTCCCCCAACACCAGTACTGTCTCCCCCAACACCAGTACTGTCTCCCCCAACACCACTACTGTCTCCCCCAACACCACTACTGTCTCCCTCTACATCACTACTGTCTCCCCCAACACCAGTACTGTCTCCCCCAACACCACTACTGTCTCCCCCAACATCACTACTGTCTCCCCCAACACCACTACTGTCTCCCCCTACACCACTACTGTCTCCCCCAACACCACTACTGTCTCCCTCTACATCACTACTGTCTCCCCCAACACCACTACTGTCTCCCCCAACATCACTACTGTCTCCCTCTACACCACTACTGTCTCCCTCTACATCACTACTGTCTCCCCCAACACCACTACTGTCTCCCCCAACATCACTACTGTCTCCCCCTACACCACTACTGTCTCCCCTACACCACTACTGTCTCCCCCAACACCACTACTGTCTCCCCCTACATCACTACTGTCTCCCTCTACATCACTACTGTCTCCCCCAACATCACTACTGTCTCCCCCTACACCACTACTGTCTCCCCTACACCACTACTGTCTCCCCCAACACCACTACTGTCTCCCCCTACACCACTACTGTCTCCCCCTACATCACTACTGTCTCCCCCAACACCACTACTGTCTCCCCCTACACCACTACTGTCTCCCCCAACACCACTACTGTCTCCCTCTACATCACTACTGTCTCCCCCAACACCACTACTGTCTCCCCCAACATCACTACTGTCTCCCTCTACACCACTACTGTCTCCCCCTACACCACTACTGTCTCCCCCTACACCACTACTGTCTCCCCCAACACCACCACTGTCTCCCCCTACACCACTACTGTCTCCCCCAACACCACTACTGTCTCCCTCTACATCACTACTGTCTCCCCCAACACCACTACTGTCTTCCCCAACATCACTACTGTCTCCCCCTACACCACTACTGTCTCCCCCAACACCACTACTGTCTCCCTCTACACCACTACTGTCTCCCCAACACCACTACTGTCTCCCCCAACACCACTACTGTCTCCCCAACACCACTACTGTCTCCCCAACACCACTACTGTCTCCCCAACATCACTACTGTCTCCCCCTACATCACTACTGTCTCCCCCTACACCACTACTGTCTCCCCTACATCACTACTGTCTCCCCCTACACCACTACTGTCTCCCTCTACATCACTACTGTCTCCCTCTACACCACTACCGTCTCCCCCTACACCACTACTGTCTCCCTCTACATCACTACCGTCTCCCCCTACATCACTACCGTCTCCCCCTACATCACTACCGTCTCCCCCTACACCACTACTGTCTCCCCCTACACCACTACCGTCTCCCCCTACATCACTACTGTCTCCCCCTACATCACTACTGTCTCCCCCTACACCACTACTGTCTCCCCTACATCACTACTGTCTCCCCCTACACCACTACTGTCTCCCCCTACATCACTACTGTCTCCCCCTACACCACTACTGTCTCCCTCTACACCACTACTGTCTCCCCCTACATCACTACTGTCTCCCTCTACACCACTACTGTCTCCCCCTACACCACTACTGTCTCCCTCTACATCACTACTGTCTCCCCCTACATCACTACTGTCTCCCCCTACACCACTACTGTCTCCCTCTACACCACTACTGTCTCCCCCTACATCACTACTGTCTCCCTCTACACCACTACTGTCTCCCCCTACATCACTACTGTCTCCCCCTACATCACTACTGTCTCCCCCTACATCACTACTGTCTCCCCCTACACCACTACTGTCTCCCTCTACACCACTACTGTCTCCCCCTACACCACTACTGTCTCCCTCTACACCACTACTGTCTCCCCCTACATCACTACTGTCTCCCTCTACACCACTACTGTCTCCCCCTACACCACTACTTTCTCCCTCTACACCACTACTGTCTCCCCCAACATCACTACTGTCTCCCCCTACACCACTACTGTCTCCCCTACACCACTACTGTCTCCCCCAACACCACTACTGTCTCCCCCTACATCACTACTGTCTCCCTCTACATCACTACTGTCTCCCCCAACATCACTACTGTCTCCCCCTACACCACTACTGTCTCACCTACACCACTACTGTCTCCCCCAACACCACTACTGTCTCCCCCTACACCACTACTGTCTCCCCCTACATCACTACTGTCTCCCCCAACACCACTACTGTCTCCCCCTACACCACTACTGTCTCCCCCAACACCACTACTGTCTCCCTCTACATCACTACTGTCTCCCCCAACACCACTACTGTCTCCCCCAACATCACTACTGTCTCCCTCTACACCACTACTGTCTCCCCCTACACCACTACTGTCTCCCCCTACACCACTACTGTCTCCCCCTACACCACCACTGTCTCCCCCTACACCACTACTGTCTCCCCCAACACCACTACTGTCTCCCTCTACATCACTACTGTCTCCCCCAACACCACTACTGTCTTCCCCAACATCACTACTGTCTCCCCCTACACCACTACTGTCTCCCCCAACACCACTACTGTCTCCCTCTACACCACTACTGTCTCCCCAACACCACTACTGTCTCCCCCAACACCACTACTGTCTCCCCAACATCACTACTGTCTCCCCCTACACCACTACTGTCTCCCCAACACCACTACTGTCTCCCCAACACCACTACTGTCTCCCCAACATCACTACTGTCTCCCCCTACATCACTACTGTCTCCCCCTACACCACTACTGTCTCCCCTACATCACTACTGTCTCCCCCTACACCACTACTGTCTCCCTCTACATCACTACTGTCTCCCTCTACACCACTACCGTCTCCCCCTACACCACTACTGTCTCCCTCTACATCACTACCGTCTCCCCCTACATCACTACCGTCTCCCCCTACATCACTACTGTCTCCCCCTACACCACTACTGTCTCCCCCTACACCACTACCGTCTCCCCCTACATCACTACTGTCTCCCCCTACATCACTACTGTCTCCCCCTACACCACTACTGTCTCCCCTACATCACTACTGTCTCCCCCTACACCACTACTGTCTCCCCCTACATCACTACTGTCTCCCCCTACACCACTACTGTCTCCCTCTACACCACTACTATCTCCCCCTACATCACTACTGTCTCCCTCTACACCACTACTGTCTCCCCCTACACCACTACTGTCTCCCTCTACATCACTACTGTCTCCCCCTACATCACTACTGTCTCCCCCTACACCACTACTGTCTCCCTCTACACCACTACTGTCTCCCCCTACATCACTACTGTCTCCCTCTACACCACTACTGTCTCCCCCTACATCACTACTGTCTCCCCCTACATCACTACTGTCTCCCCCTACATCACTACTGTCTCCCCCTACACCACTACTGTCTCCCTCTACACCACTACTTTCTCCCTCTACATCACTACTGTCTCCCCCTACATCACTACTGTCTCCCCCTACACCACTAGCACCCCCTGGTGTCCTCTTGGTTTTACTCCACACCTCCAGATTGCGCTTCCGCTCTGTATGATTTGCGGCTGGGCAGCGGCCACAGTAGCCCCGCCCCCTTGTCCTCCCGGTGTAATAAAGGCCTGGAACATTCTGGCCAGTGGCAGGAGGCCAGGACAGGCAGCTGAGTCCTTTGGGAAGGGACTGTGTGCCTCCCATGGGGCCACAGGAATAGAGGGTAAAAATGAGAGAGAGGGAGGAATGGAGAGAGAAAGAGGGAGAGAGAGATTGGAGGGGAGAGTGGGCTGTAGCTGAAAAGAAAGCCGTTGTTCAAGGTCAACCACCAAACACAGTGAATTTTCACACATTGCATGCAAATTGAAAGCAGCCCACGCAATACAAACACACATACACATGCAAGCACACGCCCCCACACACACGCACACACACACACACACACTCAAGCACACGCCCCCCCCCACACACAAACACACACACACACTCAAGCACACGCCCCCCCCACACACGCACATTCAAGCACACGCCCCCCACACACACGCACACACACACACACACTTAAGCACACGCCCCCCCCCACACACAAACACACACACACACTCAAGCACACGCCCCCCCCACACACGCACACTCAAGCACACGCCCCCACACACACACACTTAAGCACACACCCCCTCATACACACACTCAAGTACACACACACACACTCAAGCACACACCCACACACACATACACTCAAGCACATGCCCCCACACACATAAGCAAGGATGCAGGAGCCACTTGCAAGCACACACACACACACACACACACACAGATTTGTGCACCTCCCCAGGGCTCTAGGGGAAGATGAGCAGATCTGTGTCTCGCTCTGATGGCATCATCACACAGCTGACAAAGCAGATCAACTCCATTACCTTCTTCATTAGGAGCCATTAGCCCACAGCTCGCCACTGGACAGCAACCTGCTCTCGCCACTTCTCTCCTCCTCCCCTCTCCTCTCGTCCTCTCCTCTTCTCCCCTCTCCTCCCCTCTCCTCCCCTCTTCTCCCCTCTCCTCTCCTCCTCCCCTCTCCTCCCCTCTCCTCTCCTCCTCCCCTCTCCTCCTCCCCTCTCCTCTCCTCCTCCCCTCTTCTCCCCTCTCCTCCTCCCCTCTTCTCCCCTCTCCTCTCCTCCTCCCCTCTTCTCCCCTCTCCTCTCCTCTCCTCCTCCCCTCTCCTCCCCTCTCCTCTCCTCCTCCCCTCTCCTCTCCTCCCCTCTCCTCTCCTCCTCCCCTCTTCTCTCCTCTCCTCCTCCCCTCTTCTCCCCTCTCCTCTCCTCCTCCCCTCTTCTCCCCTCTCCTCTCCTCCTCCCCTCTCCTCTCCTCCTCCCCTCATCTCTCCTCTCCTGTTGTCTCTGTTGTGACATATACTCATCCATTATATGCCATTTCCTGTCTTTTTCTCATTTTTTCTCTCCAACTCTTTTACGTTTTCCTCTCTCTCTCTCTCTATCTATCTCTCTCTCTCTCTCTTTTTTTCCTGCCCATCACCTTTGAAAACTCGTTCTCGTTTTCTCCCATCTGTTTCTTCTGGCAGAGGTGAAACAACCTTCAAAATGTGACCTACATATGGCATACTAAAAAGGGCAGTCACAGTGTGTGTGTGTGTGTGTGTGTGTGTGTGTGTGTGTGTGTGTGTGTGTGTGTGTGTGTGTGTGTTTATGTATGTATGTGTGTGTGTGTATGTGTGTGTGTGTATGTGTGTGTGTGTTTGTATATATGTGTGTGTGTGTGTGTGTGTGTATATGTGTGTGTGTGTGTGTGTGTGTGTATGTGTGTGTGTGTTTGTATATATGTGTGTGTGTGTGTGTGTGTGTGTGTGTGTATGATTGGTCGATGGTGACTGCAGAACTCTCTTGTTCCCACTGCACTGCTAATGAACACATCTTGTGTAATTAAGAGATCATTTTTCATCAGCCACCCTCTGTGGGCATGCATTCTCCTACAGATACACACACACGGATACACACACACACACACACACACATACACACACACACACACACACACATATACATATATATATATACTGTGACCTTTCAGAGAGAGTAACTCTGTTGAGCTCTTTCCATCCTCTCAAAACACTGGAGGAGTGATTCTGACCATGACTCTGACCATGACCCTGACCCTGACCCTGACCCTGACTCTGACCCTGACTCTGACCCTGACCCTGACTCTGACCCTGACCCTGACCCTAATACCCTGTCATGGGGTGTTTGCAAGCGCTTGTCCTGAAGCCAGAAGGTGTTCCATCTCTTTGAAGGTCGTCATGAGCAGAAGGAAGGTTGAGTATTACATGGATGTGCTGTTCTGTCTCCGTGGTAACCATATATAGCGTAAGGCAGGGATGTTGAGTTTGACATAGATATGCTCTTCTGTCTCCGTGGTAACTATAAGTAGCAAGTAGGGCTGGGATGTTGAGTTTGTTGGGATGGTGTTGAGGATGGACTCGTTGTAGACCCAGCAAGCACCATGGAGACCAGCTCCACCCAACTCCACACTGCTAACAACGTGTGTGTGTGTGTGTGTGTGTGTGTGTGTGTGTGTGTGTGTGTGTGTGTGTGTGTGTGTGTGAATGTAAGAGTTTTAATGTACCTGCACAATGTTTGTGTGTGTGTGTTTATTAGTGTGTGTGTGTGTGTGTGTATGTGTGTGTGTGTGTGTGTGTGTGTGTGTGTGTGTGTGTGTAAGTTTTAATGTACCTGCACCTCCTCCTTTCTGTCCTTATTATCTCCACTTTTTGATGGAGGTCACTAATTCCCCCATGCCCCGCCCCCACTGAAGAGAGGGACACGCCCCCTATTTCTTCACCACAGAGAGGGACATGCCCCCCCCCCCTCATTCTCTGGTGTTGGCTTTAGGTAGATGTGTCTCCCAAAAGCTCCACGTGAACAGATTGATTAACTCCCACAAACTTCTTGCCCACTGCTGTCACCATGTTTGTTTGTAACTCTTCTCTGGCCTGCCGTTAAGAACAGTCCTATCTTTAAGGCACATCACATTACAAAGACAGGTGGCCTTTAACAGGACATAGCATCATGTTAACCAGGTAACCTGTAACTATGTTAAACAACGTACGTGTAACAGTGACATCACCTTCAAACATAGTGGGACTGAGCTGTGTACCGATATGTTACCATGGTCACTGCTACCTCAGGTGTCCTTCACATCAGCACACAGCAGCCAAAAAAAGTCAGGGCAGGTCAGTGTGTGTGTGTGTGTGTGTGTGTGTGTGTGTGTGTGTGTGTGTGTGTGTGTGTGTGCGCGTGTGTGATTGTGTGTGTGCGTGTGTGTGTGCGTGTGTGTGTGTGTGTGTGTGTACGTGCATATGTGTGTGTGTGCGTGTGTGTGTGCATATGTGTGTGTCCTTATGAATCAGAGCACTGACACTGAACACTGACAATGTGTGCCACTCACAACCCATTGCCCATGCTAGACTTCACATGCCAGAGAGAGAGAGAGAGAGAGAGAGAGTGTGTGTGTGTGTGTGTGTGTGTGTGTGTGTGTGTGTGTGTGTGTTTATCAGTGATGGCTAAGTTACCTTGAAAAAGTAATCCGATTACTGATTACTGATTACTCCATTTAAAAGTAACTTAGTTACGTTACTGATTACTTGATTTTAAAAGTAACTACGTTAGATTACAAGTTACTTTAGTAGTTACATTCAGCAGCAAAAATAATTTTTCCAATACTCACTTTATTGGAAGTGCATTTTTAACAGTAACAATGTATTGAAGCAGGTTCGGTAACCGAGGCAGAAACTGCTTAATCCAAAAATCCCGAGGAGGGAAACTTTATTGATAACACAACCCTGGCGCGCGCCGTCGCCGCCCCTCCAGCGTCACTAAAGGGCTAAGACTCGCCGTGAGGAGTAGTAGTCGCTACAGTATCTCCTGACATTACGTTTGTGTAGCTGCGCGGTATTATTTGTAAATTTGTAAACTAAACGTAATACAAACGAACTGTTCAGTCAGACAGCTTGTGAAACGAAATATTACAATTTCAAGCATTTTAAAGTAGGCTACGTTCCAGCACTTTTCAAACATGGAACACAAAGCAACATTAAAGTTCTTCAGGTAAATGTTCCTTCCCCTGTTTTTGAGGGGTGTTTCTTTATACTAGTGATGTGTCGTTCGCGAACGATCCGGCTCTAAGAGCCGGCTCTTTGTAGTGAACGATTGGAACCGGCTCCACAATGGGAGCCGTTTTAGGATCCTATTTGGGAGCCGCTTTTTCCTTCAGTATTGCGCTTGTGCTCTGCAAGTGCCACAATTTTTTTCCCCAACATCGTTTTTATTTGTCCTTCAGTGCCTCGCTGTCTCTCCCTCTCCTTGCGCGTATTGCTCTGCTTCTGCCAGTGGTAGAGAGCGGAGAGTTAATTTCCTCAGTTGAAAATGACGCAATCGCGGTGGCTCCGCCCCTGCGTGAGGACCCCTGTGAGAAGCGAGGTCGTGCACCTCTTCAGCGCAATGAACAAAGTTATGTATGCCGGGTTCATACACCTTTACAAGGTGGAATTCAAGCACTTGTACGTCACTTTCAAGGTCCATTTTCAATATTTCTCAGCACCTTAAACTTAAGTTAAATATTTATACATATACTCGAAATTATTCGCTTTTTTATCACATCGATTCAGTCAGACAGCTATTTGTTGTGAAACAAAATACAGTTACATTTTCAAGCATTTTCAAGTACTTTAGCCTACTTTAGCACTTTTCAAACCTGGAACACAATGCAACATCAGGTAAATTTCTTCCCCTGTTTTTGAGGGGTGTTTCTTTATACTGCCACATATCATTTCGGACAACACTGCAAAGAATGTCTCCACTGCCCGCATGTCATGCATGTGTTCCACACATCTGACCAATCACACGCAGCTTTCAGTTAATAACGTGGTGGGAAAACACTGAAAAAACATGTTATCTCCACTTTTTTTGTGGAAACAGGCAGACAATTGGCCAAGCTGTATTGTGTTCTTTTTTGGTGCTATTTTGTGATAATTTAATAATTGGTTATAATAAAAGTTTTATTTATAAAGCATTGTTATGCAGCATTTTTACTCATCACAAGTGCTTAACAATGTCAATAATGAAACAAAATGTTATAAAATTAGGTTTAAGCTATTAATTAATTAATAATGTAAAAAATATATATGGGGAGCCATTTGGGAGCCGAAAGAGCCGGCTCTCCACAGTAAGAAGAGCCATTAGAGCCGCATCTCAGAATAGAGCCGAAAATCCCATCACTACTTTATACTACCACATATCGTTACGGGAGGACAATAATGACACGCAAAAAATGACTTGTAAAACGTGCTCGCGCTTTCACAGGGTCGCGCGCAGCGTGCGGAGTCGAGCGCTACGTTCAGACACAAAAGTAGAACTGACCAAGAAGAAAGCAAAAATATATATTTTTACTAGGGAAAATAAAAATAGTAACGCACAGTTATTTGGATAAGTAACTTTAATCTGATTACTGGACTGGAAATAGTAGCACGTTATATTACTCGTTACCGAAAAAAGTGGTAAGATTAGAGTAACGCGTTACTAAGTAACGCGTTACTGACATCACTGGTGTTTATATGTGTGTCCTTTTCATGAGGGAATGAATTGATATTATTGCCTGCTCTATCCTCCTGGCTTTATATATGCATGTGTGCATACACACACACACACACACACACACACACACACACACACACACACACACACACTCCAGTATGGAAGAAAAGCACTAGTTGTTATGTAGCTCTGCTCTGCTGCTGCTGGTATGAGGTGGAAACTTTCAAACTGGCCTTTAACTGGAGTTCAGCTCTGCCAGGCAACCTACTCCACTCATCCCCACCCCCTCTCTCTCTCCCTCTCTCTCTCTCTCCCCTCTCTCTTACTGTCTCACTCTCTCTCTCCCCCACCCTCTCTCTCTCCCCCTCCCTCTCTCTCTTACTGTCTCACTCTCTCTCTCCCCCACCCTCTCTCTCTCCCCCTCCCTCTCTCTCTCACTCCCTCACTCTCTCTCCCCCACCCTCTCTCTCTCTCCCACTCCCTCTCTCTCTCTCTCTCTCTCTCTCCCCCAACCTCTCTCTCTCCCCCAACCTCTCTCTCTCCCCCACCCTCTCTCTCTCTCTCCCACTCCCTCTCTCTCTCTCTCCCCCAACCTCTCTCTCTCCCCCACCCTCTCTCTCTCCCCCTCCCTCACTCTCTCTCTCTCTCTCTCTCTCTCTCTCTGTTTGTGTAGTGGAAGATTAAATGGCTCTGAAGTCCCAGTGTTTACAAATATGCAGCGGAGAAACAGAGCGTGTTCAGTGAATGACGGAGGAATACAAAGAGCTTTTTTTTATCAGCCCCTGAGCGAAAAATGTGTCCAGAGTCCACTCACAGCAAAACACAGGAAGCTGCCTCTCTCTGCCTGACTCCACACACCACACAATCCACACACCACACACTCATCACCCTCCACGAAACCTAGCACACACACTCCACACAACACACACACATACACACACACACACACACACACGCAACTCACACACCATGCATCACAGACACCACACATCACACATCCTACACACACATCACACACACACACACACACACATACACACACATATCACACACATATCACACACATATCATATACACACATATAACAGTCAGTCATGGCCTGCTGGGAGGGAACTGGTCTTGTGACCGGAGGGTCATGGGTTCGATTCCCAGACCTGAGGCCATGACTGAGGTGCCCTTGAGCAAGGCACCTAACCCCAACTGCTCCCCGGGCGCCGGGCTAGGGCTGCCCACCGCTCTGGGCACGTGTGATCCACAGCCCCCTAGTAATCACTAGTGTGTGTGTGTGTGTGTATGTGTGTGTGGGTGTGTGTGTGTGTGTGTTCTAACTGCACAGATGGGTAAAAAGCGGAGGACAAATTTCGACTGTGGTGAAAATTACAATTGACAAAATATGACACATTTAAAACACACTCACACACACTGCAGCGTTTTTTGCCCACCTCTCCTCGTCTTGCTTTTCTGCCCCCTGCTTGCCGGATGAGCTGTTGAGGTTTTAGCACTGACGGATCATTTAGGGGTCGGTCCTGTGTGATGCTTTAATTGTGATTTATGGGCTGTTGGGCCATGGGTTTAGGACTGCTTTCTCTTAATTGATCTTCCTGAGCTTTGCAGAGCAGCAGCTGTGTGTGTGTGTGTGTGTGTGTGTGAGTGTGAGTGTGTGTGTGTTTGTGTGTGTATGTGTGTGTGTGTGTGTGAAACAGTGTGATTGTGTGTATATGTGAGTGCATAAATGCCTTTGAGTAAGTGTGTGTGTGTGTGTGTGTGTGTGTGTGTGTGTGTGTGTGTGTGTGTGTGTGTGTGTGTGTGTGTGTGTGTGTGTGTGTGTGTGTGTGAGTGAAAGAGGGGACTGTCCCCCTACAGGACATGACCGTCCCCCTACAGTACATGACCGTCCCCCAACATTACATGGCTGTTCCCCTACAGGACATGACCGTCCCCCTACAGGACATGACCGTCCCCCAACAGTACATGGCTGTTTCCCTACAGGACATGGCTGTTCCCCTACAGGACATGGCTGTTCCCCTACAGGACATGACCGTCCCCCAACAGTACATGGCTGTTCCCCTACAGGACATGGCTGTTCCCCTACAGGACATGACCGTCCCCCTACAGGACATGACCTTCCCCCAACAGTACATGGCTGTTCCCCTACAGGACATGACCGTCCCCCAACAGTACATGGCTGTTCCCCTACAGGACATGACCGTCCCCCTACAGGACATGACCGTCCCCCAACAGTACATGGCTGTTCCCCTACAGGACATGACCGTCCCCCAACAGTACATGGCTGTTCCCCTACAGGACATGACCGTCCCCCAACAGTACATGGCTGTTCCCCTACAGGACATGACCATCCCCCAACAGTACATGGCTGTTCCCTTACAGGACATGACCGTCCCCCAACAGTACATGGCTGTTCCCCTACAGGACATGATTGTTCCCAAACAGGACATGTTAGCCAAAGCCCCTTGAAGTGGTTCCACAGACCAGGACAGACACTAGCCTGTTACGCCCAGCCCATTACGCCCGGCCCGTTACGCCCGGCCAGTTACGCCCGGCCCGTTACGCCCGCTCTCACGCTAACACTGCGAGACTCTTCGTAAGCTCGTACTGACCCCATCATGCTGACTGTTGTCTCCGCCCACCAAGCAACCCCTCCCCTTGTGTCTGGAGGTGTGGCAATCATGAAGGATCAGATATCCAGGAGCAGATTTTGACAAGCTGAACAGTTTTTTCATCTCAAGGTTTTTCTTGAATATGTGATGTTTGTAGCTTTAGGCTCGAAGGGTATTTTTTTATTGATGAGAAATCATGTGCTCATGAGACAAGAGGAGATCTCAGAATGATCTCTGGAATGTATATGTGCAACTAGCCCCAAACCCAATCTCTCCTTTTTGTGCTTGCTCTCTCTCTCTCTCTCTCTCTCTCTCTCTCTCTCTCTCTCTCTCTCTCTCTCTCTCTCTCTCTCTCTCTCTCTCTCTCACGCCCTCTGTCTCTTCGGGTACAGATTCTTGGCCTTCTACTGTGTAGACCAGAAACATGTGCATTAGCAGACCTTACACTTTTCATTCTGACTGACGTCATACCACTCCCCCACCACCCAACCTGCGGGAAGGAGGGAGAGAGATAGGACGAAAGGGAGTAGGGGAGGAAGAGAGAGAGAGAGAGAGAGAGAGAGAGAGAGAGAAACAGAGAGCAACTCTAACCTGATAAAACCTGCTGATTGAAGCTAGTTCGGAGGAATTCGATTCCACTTAATGTCTTTGGCCGTGTGCCCAGCAACGCCTTTGGACCACCATTAACATCCACAGGCACCATGTCTTCACTCTGAGAGAGACGTGACTAGCAAACACACACACACACACACACACACACACACACACATTCATGCCGTGCCTCCTCACTTGTTTGCATCAGTCTCTGTTGTGTCAGTCTCTTCCAATCAGTATCAGCGGGGGGGCTCACCCCCACTCCCACTGCTGCTGAACTATGGGTGTGACCTTTGAACCCAAAACTGGCTCTTGTCACCTTTATCACCCCACCTGCGACCACATGTCAGATCTCTTCTTCCAACCAAGTAAGAGATGTGACATCAGACTCAATTACAACCAATCAATGGGAATCCACTTCACCAAACCCCTCCATAAGACTCCTCCTCCTACAGGTGTATGATAAGACTCCTCCTAATACAGGTGTGTGATAAGACTCCTCCTACTACAGGTGTATGATAAGACTCATCCTATTACAGGTGTGTGTTAAGACTCCTCCTAATACAAGTGTGTGATAAGACTCCTCCTACTACAGGTGTGTGTTAAGACTCCTCCTACTACAGGTGTATGTTAAGACTCCTCCTAATACAGGTGTGTGATAAGACTCCTCCTACTACAAGTGTGTGATAAGATTCCTCCTACTACAGGTGTGTGATAAGACTTCTCCTACTACAGGTGTATGATAAGACTCCTCCTACTACAGGTGTGTGATAGTGTTGGGGTCCAGTTCTGTGGGTATTTGGAGAGTATCACAGCATTTCTTCAGAGTGTTTCAAGTTCAGCCTCTGTTCAGAGGGCCAGAGTTCAGAAAGTTATTCATGTGGCTGAGCTGGACAACAGCAAAAACAATTGTGCAACACAGATGTGTGTGTGTGTGTGTGTGTGTGTGTGTGTGTGTGTGTGTGTGTGTGTGTGTGTGTGTGTGTGTGTGTGTGTGTGTGTGTGTGTGTGTGTGTGTGTGTGTGTGTGTGTGTGTTGAACTCCCACTAAACACTGAGCTCCTTCATTGTGTCATCCAGAATCCCTCAACTGGGAAATGTGAAAATCGCAGCATTTAGACGGCAGCGTGGTAGAGAAAACATGCATGATTCCCTGCTGAAAAGCACCTTGGCTGTTGTGTGTGTGTGTGTGTGTGTGTGTGTGTGTGTGTGTGTGTGTGTGTGTGTGTGTGTGTGTGTGTGTGTGCGCTTGCGTGCGTGCGTGCGTGCGTGCGTGTGTGTGTGTGTGTGTGTGACGGCAGGCATCAGCCCCTCTCACACACCACGCTGTGTCTGATCTAATCGTGTGAATGTAATTAGGCTTTAATTGCCCAGTGTGTGAGGCGCTGGCATCTGTCTGGGGCTCAGACGCCAAACTGTCGTCTCTTAATCGCACCATTGCTGAATATGCCCACGCATAGCCCCGCCCATCAGGGGGAGTGTGGTGAACATGGGGGCGTGTTCGGGAGCTCACTCTGACCTGCTGGCCAGTTTTGTAGCCTTCCACAATACAGCAGGAATGAAAAAGAAAACTTGGGTGTTTACTAAGTGTGTTTACTGAGTGTATTTATTGAGAATATTTATTGATTGTATGTTTGTTGAGAGTATTTAATAAAGGTGTTTACTAGGGCTGACCTGCAATAGTCGCTGATTCGACTATTCGATTGGAGAACCCTAGTCGACTATGAACGTCATAGTCGAATGTACCATTCTAACTGCATGGGGGTGCCCAGGGATGCTGCTAAGAATTAGCTGTTACATGAAATGTCTTTGTTTTCATTATATATAGCCTTTTTTCAAATAAAAGCAATTTATTTATATACACTAATTTCTGTTAATAAATATTTTTAAATGATGTTTGTGCATTAACAATAGGCTTCTTCCTTACTACACATTAATAAATCACACCCTGCAGTTGCACAATCCAAATGAGCGGAGCTGAACAGGCGAAAAAAAAAACAGTTCAGCCGTTTGTCGTTTCGGTCTCGTCGCGGTGCATCTCGGCAAGTAGGCCTATAAACTTTTTTTTTTTGCTTTTTAAACTCCATTACTTGAACCTTTACTTATAATTTTTTTGCTGTTGTGTGGCAAATTGTTTTTATATTTTCAGGCAGCCGTATTTTATTTAAAATATTTTTGACATTTTGCACAGTGCCTATCTGACAAAGTTCGATATGCGCACTGCACACTGACGGTGACTTTTTTTTTGTTAATGTTCTCTAACGTTTTATTAAAAAATAAATAAGTAAATAAATAAATAAATAAAAGCTGAATAAAGGCAAACTATCATGTTTATTAATTTATCTGAGTGTTTTAGGTTTTTCCTTTGAAGTGGAAAAAAGTCCTGAATGAGAACGAGATCTCGTTTAAGGCGCTCTAGAAAAAAAAAACTCTGATTCGACTATTAGTCAATTAAAGGGAAAATCTGACGAATCAGATTCGACTATGAAAATCCTTAGTTGAAGACACCTCTAGTGTTTACTGAGTGTATTTACTGAAAGTATTTGTTGAATGTATTTATTGAGTATGGTACTTGTCTAGACAACTTCTTCTCTTCTTCTCTCTTCTTCTCTCCCTCTTTCTATCCCCCTTTTTCCCCATCTATTTATCTCGGTGCATATTGTGCCTGCAGGTGTTTGTACAGTATGTGGGAGTGTAAGTGTGTTTGGTTATGTACATTCATACAAACCTCTGTCTGTTAACATGCAGGTGTGTGTATGTGTGTGTGTGTGTGTGTGTGTGTGTGTATACCTGGAGGGGTGTGGGGGGGGGGGTTATACGCATATGTGTGTGTATACACGTGTGTGTGTGTGTGTGGTGTGTGTGTGTGTGTGTGTGTATGTGTGTGTGTGTGTGTGTGTGTGTGTGTGTTCAGTTCTCTCCCAGAGTGTGTGTGTGTGTGTGTGTGTGTGTGTGTGTTCAGTTCTCTCCCAGAGTGTGTGTGTGTGTTCAGTTCTCTCCCAGAGTGTGTGTGTGTTCAGTTCTCTCCCAGAGTGTGTGTGTGTGTGTGTGTGTGTTCTGTTCTCTCCCAGTGTGTGTGTGTGTGTGTGTGCTGTCTACCAGGCCACATATATATTCCCCATCTAAAATAACATTTGACTCGACCTCCTGTTATTGACGAGGACACCCAACACAGACAGGAACAGACAGCAGGATGTATACCGTATACCATAAAAAACAACCCATATTGTATGGTCTACACATACAATCTCCTCCTCTTTCTCTATCTGTCTTTCTCTCTATCTATCTTTCTCCGTGTGTTTCTATGGACAAATCAAACCCTGAAAATGCTGATGAATAATTGCTCCAAGCCAAAAAGAATGTAGTAGAATGGAATATGATGAAAGAGAGATTCTGTTTTTGGATGTGGGCTTGTGTGTGTGTGTGTGTGTGTGTGTGTGTGTGTGTGTGTGTGTGTGGTGTGTGTGTGTGTGTGTGTGTGTGTGTGTGTGTGTGTGTGAGAGAGAGAGAGAGAGTACTTTACCCATGTAAGGTATCACCTATAGTCACTAACATTCAGATAATACTGTATTCACTGTGCATGTGTGTGTGTGTTTTCTTCACAGTGTCTCTACGGGTGCTATGTCCACTCCTCCATTATTCCTACCTTCCACCGCAGGTGTTACTGGTTGCTTCAGGTAAGGGTCACTCCACACTCCTACCTCTGCATGGCTTGCATTTACAATTGCTCCGCCCCCCACACTGCAACTACTGGGCCTCCACATTGCCATTGCTCCGCCCCCTCATGGCCACTGTACCACCCCCACATGGCCATTGCTCCGCCCCCTCATGGTCATTGCTCCACCTCTCCCGGACCGCCTGCCCCCTATGTTTGTCACAGCACCTTATATTGTACCACCTCAGCCAGCCAGTGCATTACATAAGACTGCACCCTTTAGTTTATTAAGCTCAACTTTTCAGGTAGTTTACTCTCTTCATTAGGCCATCATTAGATCATTATGGCTAAAACAGCTTCAACAGAGTGAGAGGAAATCCCAAAGTCATTTGTAGCAACCATTATGTGCTGATCATCATATTAATCCCACCCATTATGTACCACCTCCGCCTACCTAATTCCCCCTTCAGCTGTAAAGGAGTTCGGTGCTCTCCCTCTCTCTCTATCTATCTCTCCCTCTATCTCTCCTTCTCTCCCTCTATCTCTCCCTCTATCTCTGCCTCTCTCTCAATATATACAACAATATTGCCGAAGCTTTACAAAAGACGAGAAATAAATTACAAAATAAGTGACAACAAACGTATAAAATAAAAATATCTGCCAAATTTACATAAGATATATATAAAATATATATACAATATTATATAGGCCTATACATATATCTATACATACATACATACTGTATAAATATATATACAATATTATATAGGCCTATACATATATCTATACATACATACATACTGTATAAATATATACAATATTATATTGGCCTATACATATATCTATACATACATACATACTGTATAAGTGAACAGGGATGGTGGGTGTTACCCACTGTCTCTTAGGCAGTGACACGCTGATATATTCTCTCTCTCTCTCTCTCTCTCTCTCTCTCGCTCGATCTCACTCTCATTCACTCTCTCTGAGCTGCAGTTCTAAGTGATAGGAGTGAGTAGAGAGAGTGAGTAGAGAGTGAACACTGTGGGCCTTTGTGCCCGTGGAAGGTGTGAGTTTGGTTTGAAGGTGGCCAGGAAAAGAGCTTCCTCTAATCAGCCAGAAACCCAGACAAGGACGCACACCTGTGTGTGTATGTGTGTGTGTGTGTGTGTGTGTGTGTGTGTGTATGTGTGTGTGTGTGTGTGTGTGTGTGTGTAAGATAATATGTGTGTGTGTGTGTATGTTGTGTGTGTGTTTGGGTGCGGGTGTGTATGTGTGTGTGTGTATGAGAGTATGTGCAGTGCATTGCTTTGCCATCTTCACTCCTGTCATCATTTGCTCCTCTTCCTCCCTCTGTTTCTCCCTCATCCTCCTCAGAGTGTGTGGGTCCAGGGACAGGAGAGCTAAATGAAACCCAGCAGACAGGAGCCGGGGCTCAGTGGTGTCTCCACACTCCGTACACACACGCTCCGTACACACACGCGCTCCGTACACACACACGCTCCGTACACACACACATTAGAGGTGCTCTGTGGCTTCAGCGACTGCTACTGCACTGTGAGAGGCGTGAGTCTGGGCGTTTGCACGGAGCCTGAAGGGCCTGGACTGGTACTGGTGTGAGAGGAGAGGGGAGCTGATGAATGGGGAGAGGAGAGCAAAGCGATACGGTTAGCACAGATTGAACAAGAGAATAGGGATCGCCTCTCTTTCTCTCTCTCTCTCTCTCTCTCTCTCTCTCCGTCTCTCCCTCTCTCCCTTCCCAACCTCTATTACTTTAGAACGCCAGAGGCAGATGTGTGTGTGTGTGCGTGCGTGTGTGTGTGTGAGAGAGAGAGAGAGAGAGAGAGATGTACCTCTGTGCCCTGGTCTGTTCTCTTATTCCATATGTAAGGCTATGCGGGACCAGTGCAGTGAATGAACAATGTGGTGAGTACATGTCGAGCAGAACTAAGGTGGGCTGGAAGGATATGGGGAGGGGCTGGGGGAGGAGCTAGAGGATGTGGGTGGGGTTGGGTTGAGGGGCTGGAAGGATGTTTGGAGGGACTGGAAAGATGGGAATAGATGGAGGAGGGGCTGTGGGATAGGGGAGGGTCTAGTGCAGGGGTACTCAACTGGCGGACCGCGGTCCGGATCCGGACCCGAACGCAGTCCTGTCCGGACCCAATCTAATTCCTGATTAACTGGATACGGACCAAAACAAAACCGTAGCATTCATTTCAGGGCTATTGAAAAAACACTCCGTCACGAGTGTTACGTTTGCCACCCCCCCTCAACAACTTACGTTCGCCACCCCCACCCCCCCCCCCGGTCAACAACAAGCCTGCCTGGTTGACGCTTCGCGAGCGGCGCGAGACATAATCGCTGTGGCTCCGCGTGTGCGCGAGTGCCTCGCGCGCTGTCGGTTCGCGAGGTCGTGCACCTCTCGAATTTTGTAACTTCGCGCCGTGCTTCAGCGCAATGAACAAAGTCACGTTTTCAGGGTTCATACACCTTTATAAGGTGGAATTAAAGCACTTGTACGTCACTTTCAAGGTCCATTTCAATATTTCCCAGCATGTTAAACATAATTAAGTTAAATATTTATACATATACATATAATTCGCTTTTTATCACATTATTTAATGGTTGTTTATTTAAAAAACGCCCAATCTTCACGTCTTCACGTTCTCTCATGTTTCGTCCTGGAATTACAAGAGGCTCGTATTTGTTAACCTAATACAAGAGAACTATTCAGTCAGACAGCTATTTGTTGTGAAACCAAGTAGTTACAATTTTAAGCATTTTAAAGTACTTTAACCTAAATTCCAGCACTTTTCAAACCTGAAACATATAGCAACATTAAAATTGGTCAGGTAAATGTTCATTCCCCTGTTTTGAGGGGTGTTTCTACCACATATCGTTTCGGACAAAACGCCTATCGTTTCGGAGAACACTGCAGTGACGCTCGCGAAAGTATAAACGCCTCCACCGTTCGCAAACCGTCCTCCCCCCCCCACCCCCCCCCCCCACCCCCCCCCCAACAACTTACGTTCGCCACCCCCGCCGCACCGTACCTCAGGTCACAGGTATCTGCCAAAATTGGACCGCGGAAAAATTTAGTTGAGTACGCCTGGTCTAGTGGATGTGAGGAGGGGCTGGGGGAGGGGGCTGTGGGATAGGGGAGGGTCTAGGGGGGCTTGAGCTCACAGTACAACATGGCAGTATATCATTTTTTCCATTGTAGGGAAAAACCTGTGTGGACAAGGCCTGATCGTAGATTTATGGGGAGTTTTCTCTCTCCATGTGGCCTGCCAGGAGTGTGTGATTGATTGCAGTGGGTGTGTATACCCACAGCCCAGCCAGCAGGGAAGCACACCTCAACCACACTGTCATTCCCCTTGTCTCTCTCTATCTCTGTCTCTCTGAGTCTCTCCCTCTCTATTTCTCTCTCTTTCTCTCCCTCTCTGTCTCTACCCTCTCTCTGTCTCTCTAAATCTCTCCCTTTCTGTCTCTCTGTCTCTGCCTCTCTGAGACTCGCCCTCTCTGTCTGTCTGTTTCTCTGTCTGCCTACCAAACCACAGGCCATTTATTGACAGCAGCTCATTCTAGCTCATCTGAGTGTAATGGGCTGTGGGATCAAGACTGTATGTTGCATATGTAAAGAGGACATGTATACATCCGCAGTCAGAAAGGAGCGGCAAAGTATCGTAGATATGAAACACAGAAACTAGACAACCGAGATTGTTTACTGGTATTTTGCGCCTTCTTCTCGTGCCCTGAGGTCTGCCTCGCACTGCTGTGATGTCATAAGCGTTTTGAAATGATCAAAACGACTCACGATATGTGCTCTTCCTCTTCCCCTCCTCTTCATGCCCCTCTGACTACAGACAGCTGTGTCTGACTCCGCAGACGTTTGCTCCCCACAGCCCTGTGTTATTACCCTGATCTTCAACACGTTGACTTTCACGCTGATCTTTTAGGCCTTTTTAAGATTCACACTCATTTTCCCAGTGCGGCTAAAGCATAAATGATGTTTCACACATTAACACTTTGCATCCGCTAACACCTCACAGCTGTTTGTCTCCGCCACACGCTGGAGAAGACCAACGTGCCGTAGACTCCCCCAGAACCTCAGCACCTGCCTGCGGGTCTGAGTCAGCACCAGGGATCTCAGAGGTAATGTTCTACCAAGAAAGAGCTGCTCTACCTCCACCCCATCAGTCTTCACACAGAACTGCCTCGGCTGTCTGTTAGTCTGGTTGGCACAAAGACCTGTGGCCAGTCTGGCTTTGTGAGAGGAGATTAACACTGGGCTACTGAAGACCAGAGCACATTGGTCCCTTGTGATCCTATAAACACACACAAGATAAAGAGAAGCGATGGATGGAACTCTTCACTTCATAAACATCAAAATACTTGCTGGACATCAGGATGTGGTAGATATGAATCTAAGCAGTTTCTTAAGACTGATAATGAATGTTTTCTGGAGCTGTGGTCAGAAGAACGGACACTGTGGTCAGATGAAAGGAAACTGTGGTCAGATGAAAGACTGTGGTCAGACTAACGGAAGCAGCTGATCAGCATGTCGTTTCATACTGTCAGTACCCATGTACCACTGTGATCACTTCCACTCTGATTTCACAAATGAATAGCTGTCAATTAAACAACACGGGGAGCACAACTGGTGCACACACTAGTGTTGTTAGTATTCATGTGAGAACTGTTCAATGGAAGGGTGATGTCACAACTGTGCAAGGGAATGCTGTGAGCCAGGAAGAAGGGGCTGGTTAGTCCAGTGTTCATTCGGGCTCTAGTGGAGCTAACTGACTAACAAGTGTGCCAGGCAGCAGATTACATGGCACTGTCCATGGTGCTGAACCAGGTACCGGAGCACATGGCACTGTCCATGGTTCTGAACCAGGCAATGACTGGTGTGGATGCAACTCAAATGACAGAGTGCTCTCTATGGTACTGAGCTGTCAAACACTCATCAATAGCTCTGAACCACATACATGAAAATATCTGAGCATTCCTGACACACACTCACAAACACACACAGAGCGCTTTCCAGCGTTGCCTGCCATTCACACACTACATGAAGCTCACTCTCTGTGCTATGTGGCCTGCTTGTCATAGAAACTTCTGGAAAAGGCTAAAACCTGCAATATACCATGACAGATTTTGTGGAGCTGAGAAGAGAGAAAAAGGAAGATGTATGGAGAGAGAGCATAAATTTATTCATAGGGAAAAGCACATTTGCCAACATGATCTATTTTAAAGTCAACAGAAGAAGCCCCACACGAGGTGTCCACTTTCAGAACGTTTCTACTTGTAGGCAGCGTGATTGTGAAGCACATCTCTCCCCTGCCAGCACCCCCCAGCTTCCAGATGGAGGCAGGCAGGCATGTTGAGGACTCTCATGCATTGAGTTGTTTGGTGTGCACATGCAGGCCTCCGCACGCGCCTCTGTGGTCTCTGGTCCGAGTGGCAGGTGACATGATTCCTGATTATGAGGGGGACTTTATTTATGGTGATGGTGAAGCTTCTATATTCACAATATTTAGCATGAAGGAGAACCCTGGAGAACCTGCTCGTCTGCTTCTGGTCTGATGGAACTTTCTGTTCATCTGCTTCTGTCTGACTTGGCTTTCTTCTGTCTTTCTTTTGCATTTTCTTCACTTTCTTAGTTTTTCTTGTTAAAATACTATTATACATTTTTCTACCTGTTCCCCTCTCGCCCTTCCTTTAGCCACTCATATTCTGTAAATTGCCCCCTGTGGACACCAGGCTCACAGTGTCATGATGATCTCAGTGCCCCTTCCTGCCCCAAACCCCCATGGAACCACCTCAAACCTGCTCCTGTTCCATCCGGTGCAGAACGGACTGGCTGGGAACTGCTGTGGAGGCGGGTTGATGTACCAGGGTTGTGCTTGGCAAGGGTCTTGTAATGTGTGTGTGTGTGTGTGTGTGTGTGTGTGTGTGTGTGTGTGTGTGTGTGTGTGTGTGTGTGTGTGTGTGTGTGTGTGTGTAAGAGAGAGAGAGAGAGAGAGAGAGAGAGAGGCTAAAGAGAGAGACTGACTCGGATGTCATCTGCAGTAAGATTGTTTTAAAGACCTCAGGGCTGTAGTGAACTGAATTACAGAAAGTATTGTATTTTGTTTATATAAAAAACATTTCAAAGAGCAGAATTTAGAATAAGTGGTGAATGGTTGTGGTGTTTGTAGGGTGAGACGCACTCATGGAAATCCACCCAAACACCCCAGGATTGTCAAAGCAGGTTTTCCCCCTATTAACTAACTTTTCAAGGTACCTCCTGGGACGGAAGGAAGTTACTGACACTGGACTCATGGTGGCCTTCTGTCTTTCTCAAGGACAAATCTTATGCTGCCTTAGACCACTAGCTGTGAAAGAGAAAACACACACACAGATATACACACACAGATACATACACTGATACACGAACACACACATACACACACACA
>NW_027507421.1:0-40791 GCF_052324685.1 Brachyhypopomus gauderio
TGTTTAGAGCGCTTACAACGCTGTTTTGAACGCCGTAATGCAAGACTTACTACTTGTTAGGAAATGCATGTGTAACATTACAAACATAAAACAGCTTGTTATCACATCCAAACACTGTTTTGAAACAAAATATGAGTTTTCTTTTCATTCTTCAAAAGTTGCACTTTTGCTCCAAGTTATGCTCAGAAACACTGTTTAGAGCGCTTACAGCGCCAGCAAACGCTGTTTTGAACGCATTAATACAAGACTTACTACTTCTTTGGAAATGCATGTGTAACATTACAAACATGATAAAACAGCTTGTTATCACATCCAAACACTGTTTTGAAACAAAATATGAGTTTTTAGTTCATTCTTCAAAAGTTGCACTTTTGCCACAAGTTATGCTCAGAAACACTGTTTAGAGCGCTTACAGGGCCAGCAAACGCTGTTTTGAACGCCTTAATACAAGACTTACTACTTGTTTGGAAATGCATGTGTAACATTACAAACATGATAAAAACAGCTTGTTATCACATCCAAACACTGTTTTCATTCAAAATATGAGTTTTCTTTTCAGTCTTCAAAAGTTGCACTTTTGCCACAAGTTATGCTCAGAAACACTGTTTAGAGCGCTTACAACGCTGTTTTGAACGCCTTAATGCAAGACTTACTACTTGTTAGGAAATGCATGTGTAACATTACAAACATGATAAAACAGCTTATCACATCCAAACACTGTTTTCATTCAAAATATGAGTTTTCTTTTCAGTCTTCAAAAGTTGCACTTTTGCCACAAGTTATGCTCAGAAACACTGTTTAGAGCGCTTACAGGGCCAGCAAACGCTGTTTGAACGCCTTAATACAAGACGTACTACTTGTTTGGAAATGCATGTGTAACATTACAAACATGATAAAACAGCTTATCACATCCAAACACTGTTTTCATTGCAAAATATGAGTTTTCTTTTCAGTCTTCAAAAGTTGCACTTTTGCCAAAAGTTATGCTCAGAAACACTGTTTAGAGCGCTTACAACGCTGTTTTGAACGCATTAATGCAAGACTTACTACTTGTTAGGAAATGCATGTGTAACATTACAAACATGATAAAACAGCTTATCACATCCAAACACTGTTTTCATTCAAAATATGAGTTTTCTTTTCAGTCTTCAAAAGTTGCACTTTTGCCACAAGTTATGCTCAGAAACACTGTTTAGAGCGCATACAACGCTGTTTTGAACGCCTTAATGCAAGACTTACTACTTGTTTGGAAATGCATGTGTAACATTACAAACATGATAAAACAGCTTGTTATCACATCCAAACACTGTTTTGAAACAAAATATGAGTTTTCAGTTCATTCTTCAAAAGTTGCACTTTTTGCCACAGTTCAGAAACACTGTTTAGAGCTCTTACAGCGCCAGCAAACGCTGTTTTGAACGCCTTTATGCAAGACTTACTACTTGTTTGGAAATGCATGTGTAACCTTACAAACATGATAAAACAGCTTGTTATCACATCCAAACACTGTTTTGAAACAAAATATGAGTTTTCAGTTCATTCTTCAAAAGTTGCACTTTTGCTCCAAGTTATGCTCAGAAACACTGTTTAGAGCGTTTACAGCGCCAGCAAACGCTGTTTTGAGCGCCTTAATACAAGACTTACTACTTGTTTGGAAATGCATATGTAACATTACAAACATGATAAAACAGCTTATCACATCCAAACACTGTTTTCCATTCAAAATATGAGTTTTTCTTTTCAGTCTTCAAAAGTAGCACTTTTGCCACAAGTTATGCTCAGAAACAATGTTTAGAGCGTTTACAGCGCCAGCAAACGCTGCTTTGAACGCCTAAATGCAAGACTTACTACTTCTTTGGAAATGCATGTGTAACATTACAAACATGATAAAACAGCTTGTTATCACATCCAAACACTGTTTTGGAACAAAATATGAGTTTTCAGTTCATTCTTCAAAAGTTGCACTTTTGCCACAAGTTATGCTCAGAAACACTGTTTAGAGCGCTTACAGGGCCAGCAAACGCTGTTTTGAACGCCTTAATACAAGACGTACTACTTGTTTGGAAATGCATGTGTAACATTACAAACATGATAAAACAGCTTGTTATCACATCCAAACACTGTTTTCATTCAAAATATGAGTTTTCTTTTCAGTCTTCAAAAGTTGCACTTTTGCCACAAGTTATGCTCAGAAACACTGTTTAGAGCGCTTACAACGCTGTTTTGAACGCCTTAATGCAAGACTTACTACTTGTTAGGAAATGCATGTGTAACATTACAAACATGATAAAACAGCTTATCACATCCAAACACTGTTTTCATTCAAAATATGAGTTTTCTTTTCAGTCTTCAAAAGTTGCACTTTTGCCACAAGTTATGCTCAGAAACACTGTTTAGAGCGCTTACAACGCTGTTTTGAACGCCTTAATGCAAGACTTACTACTTGTTTGGAAATGCATGTGTAACATTACAAACATGATAAAACAGCTTGTTATCACATCCAAACACTGTTTTGAAACAAAATATGAGTTTTCAGTTCATTCTTCAAAAGTTGCACTTTTTGCCACAGTTCAGAAACACTGTTTAGAGCTCTTACAGCGCCAGCAAACGCTGTTTTGAACGCCTTAATGCAAGACTTACTACTTGTTTGGAAATGCATGTGTAACCTTACAAACATGATAAAACAGCTTGTTATCACATCCAAACACTGTTTTCATTCAAAATATGAGTTCTCTTTTCATTCTTCAAAAGTAGCACTTTTGCCACAAGTTATGCTCAGAAACACTGTTTAGAGCGTTTAAAGCGCCAGCAAACGCTGTTTTGAACGCCTTAATGCAAGACTTACTACTTGTTAGGAAATGCATGTGTAACGTTACAAACATGATAAAACAGCTTGTTATCACATCCAAACACTGTTTTCATTCAAAATATGAGTTTTCTTTTTCATTCTTCAAAAGTAGCACTTTTGCCACAAGTTATGCTCAGAAACACTATTTAGAGCTCTTACAACGTCAGCAAACGCTGTTTTGAACGCCTTAATGCAAGACTTACTACTTGTATGGAAATGCATGTGAAACATTACAAACATGATAAAACAGCTTGTTATCACATCCAAACACTGTTTTTCATTCAAAATATGAGTTTTCTTTTCATTCTTCAAAAGTTGCACTTTTGCCACAAGTTATGCTCAGAAACACTGTTTAGAGCTCTTACAACGCCAGCAAACGCTGTTTTGAACGCCTTAATGCAAGACTTACTACTTGTATGGAAATGCATGTGTAACATTACAAACATGATAAAACAGCTTGTTATCACATCCAATCACTGTTTTCATTCAAAATATGAGTTCTCTTTTCATTCTTCAAAAGTAGCACTTTTGCCACAAGTTATGCTCAGAAACACTGTTTAGAGCGCTTACAACGCTGTTTTGAACGCCTTAATGCAAGACTTACTACTTGTTAGGAAATGCATGTGTAACATTACAAACATGATAAAACAGCTTATCACATCCAAACACTGTTTTCATTCAAAATATGAGTTTTCTTTTCAGTCTTCAAAAGTTGCACTTTTGCCACAAGTTATGCTCAGAAACACTGTTTAGAGCGCTTACAACGCTGTTTTGAACGCCTTAATGCAAGACTTACTACTTGTTTGGAAATGCATGTGTAACATTACAAACATGATAAAACAGCTTGTTATCACATCCAAACACTGTTTTGAACAAAATATGAGTTTTCAGTTCATTCTTCAAAAGTTGCACTTTTTGCCACAGTTCAGAAACACTGTTTAGAGCTCTTACAGCGCCAGCAAACGCTGTTTTGAACGCCTTAATGCAAGACTTACTACTTGTTTGGAAATGCATGTGTAACCTTACAAACATGATAAAACAGCTTGTTATCACATCCAAACACTGTTTTCATTCAAAATATGAGTTCTCTTTCATTCTTCAAAAGTAGCACTTTTGCCACAAGTTATGCTCAGAAACACTGTTTAGAGCGTTTAAAGCGCCAGCAAACGCTGTTTTGAACGCCTTAATGCAAGACTTACTACTTGTTAGGAAATGCATGTGTAACGTTACAAACATGATAAAACAGCTTGTTATCACATCCAAACACTGTTTTCATTCAAAATATGAGTTTTCTTTTCATTCTTCAAAAGTAGCACTTTTGCCACAAGTTATGCTCAGAAACACTATTTAGAGCTCTTACAACGTCAGCAAACGCTGTTTTGAACGCCTTAATGCAAGACTTACTACTTGTATGGAAATGCATGTGAAACATTACAAACATGATAAAACAGGCTTGTTATCACATCCAAACACTGTTTTCATTCAAAATATGAGTTTTCTTTTCATTCTTCAAAAGTTGCACTTTTGCCACAAGTTATGCTCAGAAACACTGTTTAGAGCTCTTACAACGCCAGCAAACGCTGTTTTGAACGCCTTAATGCAAGACTTACTACTTGTATGGAAATGCATGTGTAACATTACAAACATGATAAAACAGCTTGTTATCACATCCAATCACTGTTTCATTCAAAATATGAGTTCTCTTTTCATTCTTCAAAAGTAGCACTTTTGCCACAAGTTATGCTCAGAGAACACTGTTTAGAGCGCTTACAACGCTGTTTTGAACGCCGTAATGCAAGACTTACTACTTGTTAGGAAATGCATGTGTAACATTACAAACATAAAACAGCTTGTTATCACATCCAAACACTGTTTTGAAACAAAATATGAGTTTTCTTTTCATTCTTCAAAAGTTGCACTTTTGCTCCAAGTTATGCTCAGAAACACTGTTTAGAGCGCTTCCAGCGCCAGCAAACGCTGTTTTGAACGCATTAATACAAGACTTACTACTTCTTTGGAAATGCATGTGTAACATTACAAACATGATAAAACAGCTTGTTATCACATCCAAACACTGTTTTGAAACAAAATATGAGTTTTTAGTTCATTCTTCAAAAGTTGCACTTTTGCCACAAGTTATGCTCAGAAACACTGTTTAGAGCGCTTACAGGGCCAGCAAACGCTGTTTTGAACGCCTTAATACAAGACTTACTACTTGTTTGGAAATGCATGTGTAACATTACAAACATGATAAAACAGCTTGTTATCACATCCAAACACTGTTTTCATTCAAAATATGAGTTTTCTTTTCAGTCTTCAAAAGTTGCACTTTTGCCACAAGTTATGCTCAGAAACACTGTTTAGAGCGCTTACAACGCTGTTTTGAACGCCTTAATGCAAGACTTACTACTTGTTAGGAAATGCATGTGTAACATTACAAACATGATAAAACAGCTTATCACATCCAAACACTGTTTTCATTCAAAATATGAGTTTTCTTTTCAGTCTTCAAAAGTTGCACTTTTGCCACAAGTTATGCTCAGAAACACTGTTTAGAGCGCTTACAGGGCCAGCAAACGCTGTTTTGAACGCCTTAATACAAGACGTACTACTTGTTTGGAAATGCATGTGTAACATTACAAACATGATAAAACAGCTTATCACATCCAAACACTGTTTTCATTCAAAATATGAGTTTTCTTTTCAGTCTTCAAAAGTTGCACTTTTGCCAAAAGTTATGCTCAGAAACACTGTTTAGAGCGCTTACAACGCTGTTTTGAACGCATTAATGCAAGACTTACTACTTGTTAGGAAATGCATGTGTAACATTACAAACATGATAAAACAGCTTATCACATCCAAACACTGTTTTCATTCAAAATATGAGTTTTCTTTTCAGTCTTCAAAAGTTGCACTTTTGCCACAAGTTATGCTCAGAAACACTGTTTAGAGCGCATACAACGCTGTTTTGAACGCCTTAATGCAAGACTTACTACTTGTTTGGAAATGCATGTGTAACATTACAAACATGATAAAACAGCTTGTTATCACATCCAAACACTGTTTTGAAACAAAATATGAGTTTTCAGTTCATTCTTCAAAAGTTGCACTTTTTGCCACAGTTCAGAAACACTGTTTAGAGCTCTTACAGCGCCAGCAAACGCTGTTTTGAACGCCTTAATGCAAGACTTACTACTTGTTTGGAAATGCATGTGTAACCTTACAAACATGATAAAACAGCTTGTTATCACATCCAAACACTGTTTTCATTCAAAATATGAGTTCTCTTTTCATTCTTCAAAAGTAGCACTTTTGCCACAAGTTATGCTCAGAAACACTGTTTAGAGCGTTTAAAGCGCTGGCAAACGCTGTTTTGAACGCCTAAATGCAAGACTTACTACTTGTTTGGAAATGCATGTGTCACATTACAAACATGATAAAACAGCTTGTTATCACATCCAAACACTGTTTTGAAACAAAATATGAGTTTTCAGTTCATTCTTCAAAAGTTGCACTTTTGCTCCAAGTTATGCTCAGAAACACTGTTTAGAGCGTTTACAGCGTCAGCAAACGCTGTTTTGAACGCCTAAATGCAAGACTTACTACTTCTTTGGAAATGCATGTGTAACATTACAAACATGATAAAACAGCTTGTTATCACATCCAAACACTGTTTTGAAACAAAATATGAGTTTTCAGTTCATTCTTCAAAAGTTGCACTTTTGCCACAAGTTATGCTCAGAAACACTGTTTAGAGCGCTTACAGCGCCAGCAAACGCTGTTTTGAGCGCCTTAATACAAGACTTACTACTTGTTTGGAAATGCATGTGTAACATTACAAACATGATAAAACAGCTTATCACATCCAAACACTGTTTTCATTCAAAATATGAGTTTTCTTTTCAGTCTTCAAAAGTTGCACTTTTGCCACAAGTTATGCTCAGAAACACTGTTTAGAGCGCTTACAACGCTGTTTTGAACGCCTTAATGCAAAACTTACTACTTGTTTGGAAATGCATGTGTAACATTACAAACATGATAAAACAGCTTGTTATCACATCCAAACACTGTTTTCATTCAAAATATGAGTTTTCTTTTCATTCTTCAAAAGTAGCACTTTTGCCACAAGTTATGCTCAGAAACACTGTTTAGAGCGCTTACAGCGCCAGCAAATGCTGTTTTGAACGCCTTAATACAAGACTTACTACTTGTTTGGAAATGCATGTGTAACATTACAAACATGATAAAACAGCTTGTTATCACATCCAAACACTGTTTTGAAACAAAATATGAGTTTTCAGTTCATTCTTCAAAAGTTGCACTTTTGCTCCAAGTTATGCTCAGAAACACTGTTTAGAGCGTTTACAGCGCCAGCAAACGCTGTTTTGAACGCCTAAATGCAAGACTTACTACTTGTATGGAAATGCATGTGTAACATTACAAACATGATAAAACAGCTTGTTATCACATCCAAACACTGTTTTCATTCAAAATATGAGTTCTCTTTTCATTCTTCAAAAGTAGCACTTTTGCCACAAGTTATGCTCAGAAACCCTGTTTAGAGCGTTTACAGCGCCAGCATACGCTGTTTTGAACGCCTAAATGCAAGACTTACTACTTGTTTGGAAATGCATGTGTAACATTACAAACATGATAAAACAGCTTGTTATCACATCCAAACACTGTTTTGAAACAAAATATGAGTTTTCAGTTCATTCTTCAAAAGTTGCACTTTTGCTCCAAGTTATGCTCAGAAACACTGTTTAGACCGTTTACAGCGCCAGCAAACGCTGTTTTGAACGCCTAAATGCAAGACTTACTACTTGTATGGAAATGCATGTGTAACATTACAAACATGATAAAACAGCTTGTTATCACATCCAAACACTGTTTTCATTCAAAATATGAGTTCTCTTTTCATTCTTCAAAAGTAGCACTTTTGCCACAAGTTATGCTCAGAAACACTGTTTAGAGCGTTTACAGCGCCAGCAAACGCTGTTTTGAGCGCCTAAATGCAAGACTTACTACTTGTTTGGAAATGCATGTGTAACATTACAAACATGATAAAACAGCTTGTTATCACATCCAAACACTGTTTTGAAACAAAATATGAGTTTTCGGTTCATTCTTCAAAAGTTGCACTTTTTGCCACAGTTCAGAAACACTGTTTAGAGCTCTTACAGCGCCAGCAAACGCTGTTTTGAACGCCTTAATGCAAGACTTACTACTTGTTTGGAAATGCATGTGTAACCTTACAAACATGATAAAACAGCTTGTTATCACATCCAAACACTGTTTTGAAACAAAATATGAGTTTTCAGTTCATTCTTCAAAAGTTGCACTTTTGCTCCAAGTTATGCTCAGAAACACTGTTTAGAGCGTTTACAGCGCCAGCAAACGCTGTTTTGAGCGCCTTAATACAAGACTTACTACTTGTTTGGAAATGCATATGTAACATTACAAACATGATAAAACAGCTTGTTATCACATCCAAACACTGTTTTCATTCAAAATATGAGTTCTCTTTTCATTCTTCAAAAGTAGCACTTTTGCCACAAGTTATGCTCAGAAACACTGTTTAGAGCGTTTACAGCGCCAGCAAACGCTGTTTTGAGCGCCTAAATGCAAGACTTACTACTTGTTTGGAAATGCATGTGTAACATTACAAACATGATAAAACAGCTTGTTATCACATCCAAACACTGTTTTGAAACAAAATATGAGTTTTCGGTTCATTCTTCAAAAGTTGCACTTTTTGCCACAGTTCAGAAACACTGTTTAGAGCTCTTACAGCGCCAGCAAACGCTGTTTTGAACGCCTTAATGCAAGACTTACTACTTGTTTGGAAATGCATGTGTAACCTTACAAACATGATAAAACAGCTTGTTATCACATCCAAACACTGTTTTGAAACAAAATATGAGTTTTCAGTTCATTCTTCAAAAGTTGCACTTTTGCTCCAAGTTATGCTCAGAAACACTGTTTAGAGCGTTTACAGCGCCAGCAAACGCTGTTTTGAGCGCCTTAATACAAGACTTACTACTTGTTTGGAAATGCATATGTAACATTACAAACATGATAAAACAGCTTATCACATCCAAACACTGTTTTCATTCAAAATATGAGTTTTCTTTTCAGTCTTCAAAAGTAGCACTTTTGCCACAAGTTATGCTCAGAAACACTGTTTAGAGCGTTTACAGCGCCAGCAAACGCTGCTTTGAACGCCTAAATGCAAGACTTACTACTTCTTTGGAAATGCATGTGTAACATTACAAACATGATAAAACAGCTTGTTATCACATCCAAACACTGTTTTGGAACAAAATATGAGTTTTCAGTTCATTCTTCAAAAGTTGCACTTTTGCCACAAGTTATGCTCAGAAACACTGTTTAGAGCGCTTACAGGGCCAGCAAACGCTGTTTTGAACGCCTTAATACAAGACGTACTACTTGTTTGGAAATGCATGTGTAACATTACAAACATGATAAAACAGCTTGTTATCACATCCAAACACTGTTTTCATTCAAAATATGAGTTCTCTTTTCATTCTTCAAAAGTAGCACTTTTGCCACAAGTTATGCTCAGAAACACTGTTTAGAGCGTTTACAGCGCCAGCAAACGCTGTTTTGAGCGCCTAAATGCAAGACTTACTACTTGTTTGGAAATGCATGTGTAACATTACAAACATGATAAAACAGCTTGTTATCACATCCAAACACTGTTTTGAAACAAAATATGAGTTTTCGGTTCATTCTTCAAAAGTTGCACTTTTTGCCACAGTTCAGAAACACTGTTTAGAGCTCTTACAGCGCCAGCAAACGCTGTTTTGAACGCCTTAATGCAAGACTTACTACTTGTTTGGAAATGCATGTGTAACCTTACAAACATGATAAAACAGCTTGTTATCACATCCAAACACTGTTTTGAAACAAAATATGAGTTTTCAGTTCATTCTTCAAAAGTTGCACTTTTGCTCCAAGTTATGCTCAGAAACACTGTTTAGAGCGTTTACAGCGCCAGCAAACGCTGTTTTGAGCGCCTTAATACAAGACTTACTACTTGTTTGGAAATGCATATGTAACATTACAAACATGATAAAACAGCTTATCACATCCAAACACTGTTTTCATTCAAAATATGAGTTTTCTTTTCAGTCTTCAAAAGTAGCACTTTTGCCACAAGTTATGCTCAGAAACACTGTTTAGAGCGTTTACAGCGCCAGCAAACGCTGCTTTGAACGCCTAAATGCAAGACTTACTACTTCTTTGGAAATGCATGTGTAACATTACAAACATGATAAAACAGCTTGTTATCACATCCAAACACTGTTTTGGAACAAAATATGAGTTTTCAGTTCATTCTTCAAAAGTTGCACTTTTGCCACAAGTTATGCTCAGAAACACTGTTTAGAGCGCTTACAGGGCCAGCAAACGCTGTTTTGAACGCCTTAATACAAGACGTACTACTTGTTTGGAAATGCATGTGTAACATTACAAACATGATAAAACAGCTTGTTATCACATCCAAACACTGTTTTCATTCAAAATATGAGTTCTCTTTTCATTCTTCAAAAGTAGCACTTTTGCCACAAGTTATGCTCAGAAACACTGTTTAGAGCGTTTACAGCGCCAGCAAACGCTGTTTTGAGCGCCTAAATGCAAGACTTACTACTTGTTTGGAAATGCATGTGTAACATTACAAACATGATAAAACAGCTTGTTATCACATCCAAACACTGTTTTGAAACAAAATATGAGTTTTCGGTTCATTCTTCAAAAGTTGCACTTTTTGCCACAGTTCAGAAACACTGTTTAGAGCTCTTACAGCGCCAGCAAACGCTGTTTTGAACGCCTTAATGCAAGACTTACTACTTGTTTGGAAATGCATGTGTAACCTTACAAACATGATAAAACAGCTTGTTATCACATCCAAACACTGTTTTGAAACAAAATATGAGTTTTCAGTTCATTCTTCAAAAGTTGCACTTTTGCTCCAAGTTATGCTCAGAAACACTGTTTAGAGCGTTTACAGCGCCAGCAAACGCTGTTTTGAGCGCCTTAATACAAGACTTACTACTTGTTTGGAAATGCATATGTAACATTACAAACATGATAAAACAGCTTATCACATCCAAACACTGTTTTCATTCAAAATATGAGTTTTCTTTTCAGTCTTCAAAAGTAGCACTTTTGCCACAAGTTATGCTCAGAAACACTGTTTAGAGCGTTTACAGCGCCAGCAAACGCTGCTTTGAACGCCTAAATGCAAGACTTACTACTTCTTTGGAAATGCATGTGTAACATTACAAACATGATAAAACAGCTTGTTATCACATCCAAACACTGTTTTGGAACAAAATATGAGTTTTCAGTTCATTCTTCAAAAGTTGCACTTTTGCCACAAGTTATGCTCAGAAACACTGTTTAGAGCGCTTACAGGGCCAGCAAACGCTGTTTTGAACGCCTTAATACAAGACGTACTACTTGTTTGGAAATGCATGTGTAACATTACAAACATGATAAAACAGCTTGTTATCACATCCAAACACTGTTTTCATTCAAAATATGAGTTTTCTTTTCAGTCTTCAAAAGTTGCACTTTTGCCACAAGTTATGCTCAGAAACACTGTTTAGAGCGTTTACAGCGCCAGCAAACGCTGCTTTGAACGCCTAAATGCAAGACTTACTACTTCTTTGGAAATGCATGTGTAACATTACAAACATGATAAAACAGCTTGTTATCACATCCAAACACTGTTTTGGAACAAAATATGAGTTTTCAGTTCATTCTTCAAAAGTTGCACTTTTGCCACAAGTTATGCTCAGAAACACTGTTTAGAGCGCTTACAGGGCCAGCAAACGCTGTTTTGAACGCCTTAATACAAGACGTACTACTTGTTTGGAAATGCATGTGTAACATTACAAACATGATAAAACAGCTTGTTATCACATCCAAACACTGTTTTCATTCAAAATATGAGTTCTCTTTTCATTCTTCAAAAGTAGCACTTTTGCCACAAGTTATGCTCAGAAACACTGTTTAGAGCGTTTACAGCGCCAGCAAACGCTGTTTTGAGCGCCTAAATGCAAGACTTACTACTTGTTTGGAAATGCATGTGTAACATTACAAACATGATAAAACAGCTTGTTATCACATCCAAACACTGTTTTGAAACAAAATATGAGTTTTCGGTTCATTCTTCAAAAGTTGCACTTTTTGCCACAGTTCAGAAACACTGTTTAGAGCTCTTACAGCGCCAGCAAACGCTGTTTTGAACGCCTTAATGCAAGACTTACTACTTGTTTGGAAATGCATGTGTAACCTTACAAACATGATAAAACAGCTTGTTATCACATCCAAACACTGTTTTGAAACAAAATATGAGTTTTCAGTTCATTCTTCAAAAGTTGCACTTTTGCTCCAAGTTATGCTCAGAAACACTGTTTAGAGCGTTTACAGCGCCAGCAAACGCTGTTTTGAGCGCCTTAATACAAGACTTACTACTTGTTTGGAAATGCATATGTAACATTACAAACATGATAAAACAGCTTATCACATCCAAACACTGTTTTCATTCAAAATATGAGTTTTCTTTTCAGTCTTCAAAAGTAGCACTTTTGCCACAAGTTATGCTCAGAAACACTGTTTAGAGCGTTTACAGCGCCAGCAAACGCTGCTTTGAACGCCTAAATGCAAGACTTACTACTTCTTTGGAAATGCATGTGTAACATTACAAACATGATAAAACAGCTTGTTATCACATCCAAACACTGTTTTGGAACAAAATATGAGTTTTCAGTTCATTCTTCAAAAGTTGCACTTTTGCCACAAGTTATGCTCAGAAACACTGTTTAGAGCGCTTACAGGGCCAGCAAACGCTGTTTTGAACGCCTTAATACAAGACGTACTACTTGTTTGGAAATGCATGTGTAACATTACAAACATGATAAAACAGCTTGTTATCACATCCAAACACTGTTTTCATTCAAAATATGAGTTCTCTTTTCATTCTTCAAAAGTAGCACTTTTGCCACAAGTTATGCTCAGAAACACTGTTTAGAGCGTTTACAGCGCCAGCAAACGCTGTTTTGAGCGCCTAAATGCAAGACTTACTACTTGTTTGGAAATGCATGTGTAACATTACAAACATGATAAAACAGCTTGTTATCACATCCAAACACTGTTTTGAAACAAAATATGAGTTTTCGGTTCATTCTTCAAAAGTTGCACTTTTTGCCACAGTTCAGAAACACTGTTTAGAGCTCTTACAGCGCCAGCAAACGCTGTTTTGAACGCCTTAATGCAAGACTTACTACTTGTTTGGAAATGCATGTGTAACCTTACAAACATGATAAAACAGCTTGTTATCACATCCAAACACTGTTTTGAAACAAAATATGAGTTTTCAGTTCATTCTTCAAAAGTTGCACTTTTGCTCCAAGTTATGCTCAGAAACACTGTTTAGAGCGTTTACAGCGCCAGCAAACGCTGTTTTGAGCGCCTTAATACAAGACTTACTACTTGTTTGGAAATGCATATGTAACATTACAAACATGATAAAACAGCTTATCACATCCAAACACTGTTTTCATTCAAAATATGAGTTTTCTTTTCAGTCTTCAAAAGTAGCACTTTTGCCACAAGTTATGCTCAGAAACACTGTTTAGAGCGTTTACAGCGCCAGCAAACGCTGCTTTGAACGCCTAAATGCAAGACTTACTACTTCTTTGGAAATGCATGTGTAACATTACAAACATGATAAAACAGCTTGTTATCACATCCAAACACTGTTTTGGAACAAAATATGAGTTTTCAGTTCATTCTTCAAAAGTTGCACTTTTGCCACAAGTTATGCTCAGAAACACTGTTTAGAGCGCTTACAGGGCCAGCAAACGCTGTTTTGAACGCCTTAATACAAGACGTACTACTTGTTTGGAAATGCATGTGTAACATTACAAACATGATAAAACAGCTTGTTATCACATCCAAACACTGTTTTCATTCAAAATATGAGTTTTCTTTTCAGTCTTCAAAAGTTGCACTTTTGCCACAAGTTATGCTCAGAAACACTGTTTAGAGCGCTTACAACGCTGTTTTGAACGCCTTAATGCAAGACTTACTACTTGTTAGGAAATGCATGTGTAACGTTACAAACATGATAAAACAGCTTGTTATCACATCCAAACACTGTTTTCATTCAAAATATGAGTTTTCTTTTCATTCTTCAAAAGTAGCACTTTTGCCACAAGTTATGCTCAGAAACACTATTTAGAGCTCTTACAACGTCAGCAAACGCTGTTTTGAACGCCTTAATGCAAGACTTACTACTTGTATGGAAATGCATGTGAAACATTACAAACATGATAAAACAGCTTGTTATCACATCCAAACACTGTTTTCATTCAAAATATGAGTTTTCTTTTCATTCTTCAAAAGTTGCACTTTTGCCACAAGTTATGCTCAGAAACACTGTTTAGAGCTCTTACAACGCCAGCAAACGCTGTTTTGAACGCCTTAATGCAAGACTTACTACTTGTATGGAAATGCATGTGTAACATTACAAACATGATAAAACAGCTTATCACATCCAATCACTGTTTTCATTCAAAATATGAGTTCTCTTTTCATTCTTCAAAAGTAGCACTTTTGCCACAAGTTATGCTCAGAAACACTGTTTAGAGCGCTTACAACGCTGTTTTGAACGCCGTAATGCAAGACTTACTACTTGTTAGGAAATGCATGTGTAACGTTACAAACATGATAAAACAGCTTGTTATCACATCCAAACACTGTTTTCATTCAAAATATGAGTTTTCTTTTCATTCTTCAAAAGTAGCACTTTTGCCACAAGTTATGCTCAGAAACACTATTTAGAGCTCTTACAACGTCAGCAAACGCTGTTTTGAACGCCTTAATGCAAGACTTACTACTTGTATGGAAATGCATGTGAAACATTACAAACATGATAAAACAGCTTGTTATCACATCCAAACACTGTTTTCATTCAAAATATGAGTTTTCTTTTCATTCTTCAAAAGTTGCACTTTTGCCACAAGTTATGCTCAGAAACACTGTTTAGAGCTCTTACAACGCCAGCAAACGCTGTTTTGAACGCCTTAATGCAAGACTTACTACTTGTATGGAAATGCATGTGTAACATTACAAACATGATAAAACAGCTTGTTATCACATCCAATCACTGTTTTCATTCAAAATATGAGTTCTCTTTTCATTCTTCAAAAGTAGCACTTTTGCCACAAGTTATGCTCAGAAACACTGTTTAGAGCGCTTACAACGCTGTTTTGAACGCCGTAATGCAAGACTTACTACTTGTTAGGAAATGCATGTGTAACATTACAAACATAAAACAGCTTGTTATCACATCCAAACACTGTTTTGAAACAAAATATGAGTTTTCTTTTCATTCTTCAAAAGTTGCACTTTTGCTCCAAGTTATGCTCAGAAACACTGTTTAGAGCGCTTACAGCGCCAGCAAACGCTGTTTTGAACGCCTTAATACAAGACTTACTACTTCTTTGGAAATGCATGTGTAACATTACAAACATGATAAAACAGCTTGTTATCACATCCAAACACTGTTTTGAAACAAAATATGAGTTTTCAGTTCATTCTTCAAAAGTTGCACTTTTGCCACAAGTTATGCTCAGAAACACTGTTTAGAGCGCTTACAGGGCCAGCAAACGCTGTTTTGAACGCCTTAATACAAGACTTACTACTTGTTTGGAAATGCATGTGTAACATTACAAACATGATAAAACAGCTTATGACATCCAAACACTGTTTTCATTCAAAATATGAGTTTTCTTTTCAGTCTTCAAAAGTTGCACTTTTGCCACAAGTTATGCTCAGAAACACTGTTTAGAGCGCTTACAACGCTGTTTTGAACGCCTTAATGCAAGACTTACTACTTGTTAGGAAATGCATGTGTAACATTACAAACATGATAAAACAGCTTGTTATCACATCCAAACACTGTTTTCATTCAAAATATGAGTTTTCTTTTCATTCTTCAAAAGTAGCACTTTTGCCACAAGTTATGCTCAGAAACACTGTTTAGAGCGCTTACAGCGCCAGCAAACGCTGTTTTGAACGCCTTAATACAAGACTTACTACTTGTTTGGAAATGCATGTGTAACATTACAAACATGATAAAACAGCTTGTTATCACATCCAAACACTGTTTTGAAACAAAATATGAGTTTTCAGTTCATTCTTCAAAAGTTGCACTTTTGCCCCAAGTTATGCTCAGAAACACTGTTTAGAGCTCTTACAACGCTGTTTTGAACGCCTTAATGCAAGACTTACTACTTGTATGGAAATGCATGTGAAACATTACAAACATGATAAAACAGCTTGTTATCACATCCAAACACTGTTTTCATTCAAAATATGAGTTTTCTTTTCATTCTTCAAAAGTTGCACTTTTGCCACAAGTTATGCTCAGAAACACTATTTAGAGCTCTTACAACGCCAGCAAACGCTGTTTTGAACGCCTTAATGCAAGACTTACTACTTGTATGGAAATGCATGTGAAACATTACAAACATGATAAAACAGTTTGTTATCACATCCAAACACTGTTTTCATTCAAAATATGAGTTTTCTTTTCATTCTTCAAAAGTTGCACTTTTGCCACAAGTTATGCTCAGAAACACTGTTTAGAGCGCTTACAGGGCCAGCAAACGCTGTTTTGAACGCCTTAATACAAGACTTACTACTTGTTTGGAAATGCATGTGTAACATTACAAACATGATAAAACAGCTTATGACATCCAAACACTGTTTTCATTCAAAATATGAGTTTTCTTTTCAGTCTTCAAAAGTTGCACTTTTGCCACAAGTTATGCTCAGAAACACTGTTTAGAGCGCTTACAACGCTGTTTTGAACGCCTTAATGCAAGACTTACTACTTGTTAGGAAATGCATGTGTAACATTACAAACATGATAAAACAGCTTGTTATCACATCCAAACACTGTTTTCATTCAAAATATGAGTTTTCTTTTCATTCTTCAAAAGTAGCACTTTTGCCACAAGTTATGCTCAGAAACACTGTTTAGAGCGCTTACAGCGCCAGCAAACGCTGTTTTGAACGCCTTAATACAAGACTTACTACTTGTTTGGAAATGCATGTGTAACATTACAAACATGATAAAACAGCTTGTTATCACATCCAAACACTGTTTTGAAACAAAATATGAGTTTTCAGTTCATTCTTCAAAAGTTGCACTTTTGCCCCAAGTTATGCTCAGAAACACTGTTTAGAGCTCTTACAACGCCCGCAAACGCTGTTTTGAACGCCTTAATGCAAGACTTACTACTTGTATGGAAATGCATGTGAAACATTACAAACATGATAAAACAGTTTGTTATCACATCCAAACACTGTTTTCATTCAAAATATGAGTTTTCTTTTCATTCTTCAAAAGTTGCACTTTTGCCACAAGTTATGCTCAGAAACACTGTTTAGAGCGCTTACAGGGCCAGCAAACGCTGTTTTGAACGCCTTAATACAAGACTTACTACTTGTTTGGAAATGCATGTGTAACATTACAAACATGATAAAACAGCTTATGACATCCAAACACTGTTTTCATTCAAAATATGAGTTTTCTTTTCAGTCTTCAAAAGTTGCACTTTTGCCACAAGTTATGCTCAGAAACACTGTTTAGAGCGCTTACAACGCTGTTTTGAACGCCTTAATGCAAGACTTACTACTTGTTAGGAAATGCATGTGTAACATTACAAACATGATAAAACAGCTTGTTATCACATCCAAACACTGTTTTCATTCAAAATATGAGTTTTCTTTTCATTCTTCAAAAGTAGCACTTTTGCCACAAGTTATGCTCAGAAACACTGTTTAGAGCGCTTACAGCGCCAGCAAACGCTGTTTTGAACGCCTTAATACAAGACTTACTACTTGTTTGGAAATGCATGTGTAACATTACAAACATGATAAAACAGCTTGTTATCACATCCAAACACTGTTTTGAAACAAAATATGAGTTTTCAGTTCATTCTTCAAAAGTTGCACTTTTGCCCCAAGTTATGCTCAGAAACACTGTTTAGAGCTCTTACAACGCCCGCAAACGCTGTTTTGAACGCCCTAATGCAAGACTTACTACTTGTATGGAAATGCATGTGAAACATTACAAACATGATAAAACAGTTTGTTATCACATCCAAACACTGTTTTCATTCAAAATATGAGTTTTCTTTTCATTCTTCAAAAGTTGCACTTTTGCCACAAGTTATGCTCAGAAACACTGTTTAGAGCTCTTACAACGCCAGCAAACGCTGTTTTGAACGCCTTAATGCAAGACTTACTACTTGTATGGAAATGCATGTGTAACATTACAAACATGATAAAACAGCTTGTTATCACATCCAATCACTGTTTTCATTCAAAATATGAGTTCTCTTTTCATTCTTCAAAAGTTGCACTTTTGCCACAAGTTATGCTCAGAAACACTGTTTAGAGCGTTTACAGCGCCAGCAAACGCTGTTTTGAACGCCTAAATGCAAGACTTACTACTTGTTTGGAAATGCATGTGTAACATTACAAACATGATAAAACAGCTTGTTATCACATCCAAACACTGTTTTGAAACAAAATATGAGTTTTCAGTTCATTCTTCAAAAGTTGCACTTTGGCCACAAGTTATGCTCAGAAACACTGTTTAGAGCGCTTACAGGGCCAGCAAACGCTGTTTTGAATGCCTTAATACAAGACGTACTACTTGTTTGGAAATGCATGTGTAACATTACAAACATGATAAAACAGCTTGTTATCACATCCAAACACTGTTTTCATTCAAAATATGAGTTTTCTTTTCATTCTTCAAAAGTTGCACTTTTGCCACAAGTTATGCTCAGAAACACTGTTTGGAGCGCTTACAACGCTGTTTTGAACGCCGTAATGCAAGACTTACTACTTGTTAGGAAATGCATGTGTAACATTACAAACATAAAACAGCTTGTTATCACATCCAAACACTGTTTTGAAACAAAATATGAGTTTTCTTTTCATTCTTCAAAAGTTGCACTTTTGCTCCAAGTTATGCTCAGAAACACTGTTTAGAGCGCTTACAGCGCCAGCAAACGCTGTTTTGAACGCCTTAATACAAGACTTACTACTTGTTTGGAAATGCATGTGTAACATTACAAACATGATAAAACAGCTTGTTATCACATCCAAACACTGTTTTGGAACAAAATATGAGTTTTGAGTTCATTCTTCAAAAGTTGCACTTTTGCCACAAGTTATGCTCAGAAACACTGTTTAGAGCGCTTACAGCGCCAGCAAACGCTGTTTTGAACGCCTTAATACAAGACTTACTACTTGTTTGGAAATGCATGTGTAACATTACAAACATGATAAAACAGCTTGTTATCACATCCAAACACTGTTTTGGAACAAAATATGAGTTTTCAGTTCATTCTTCAAAAGTTGCACTTTTGCCACAAGTTATGCTCAGAAACACTGTTTAGAGCTCTTACAACGCCAGCAAACGCTGTTTTGAACGCCTTAATGCAAGACTTACTACTTGTATGGAAATGCATGTGTAACATTACAAACATGATAAAACAGCTTGTTATCACATCCAATCACTGTTTTCATTCAAAATATGAGTTCTCTTTTCATTCTTCAAAAGTTGCACTTTTGCCACAAGTTATGCTCAGAAACACTGTTTAGAGCGCTTACAACGCTGTTTTGAACGCCGTAATGCAAGACTTACTACTTGTTAGGAAATGCATGTGTAACATTACAAACATAAAACAGCTTGTTATCACATCCAAACACTGTTTTGAAACAAAATATGAGTTTTCTTTTCATTCTTCAAAAGTTGCACTTTTGCTCCAAGTTATGCTCAGAAACACTGTTTAGAGCGCTTACAGCGCCAGCAAACGCTGTTTTGAACGCCTTAATACAAGACTTACTACTTGTTTGGAAATGCATGTGTAACATTACAAACATGATAAAACAGCTTATGACATCCAAACACTGTTTTCATTCAAAATATGAGTTTTCTTTTCAGTCTTCAAAAGTTGCACTTTTGCCACAAGTTATGCTCAGAAACACTGTTTAGAGCGCTTACAACGCTGTTTTGAATGCCTTAATGCAAGACTTACTACTTGTTAGGAAATGCATGTGTAACATTACAAACATGATAAAACAGCTTGTTATCACATCCAAACACTGTTTTCATTCAAAATATGAGTTTTCTTTTCATTCTTCAAAAGTAGCACTTTTGCCACAAGTTATGCTCAGAAACACTGTTTAGAGCGCTTACAGCGCCAGCAAACGCTGTTTTGAACGCCTTAATACAAGACTTACTACTTGTTTGGAAATGCATGTGTAACATTACAAACATGATTGTTACGTGCCCGTCCTGGTTTTTTCCGCGTTCTGTGTGTGTCTGCGTGTGGGTGTGTTTTCTCGTGTGTTCCTCAGGTTCCCGTTGGACGACGTCCGCTGCGCCGCGGGAGCACGGGGCGGTGCTTCGTGTACTTCTGCGGGCTGCGCGCTGCTCGCGCAGCGCGGATGAGAGAGAACCGAGAGAGAGAGAGAGAGGGAGAGAAAGGAGGAAGTGCAGGACACTGTGTTTGGGCGTTGTTGATATTGGCCCGTTTGTATAGTTTTTCTACCTATATTGTGGCGTTCAGTCCCATGTGAACCGGTTACGTCGGGCGCATTTAACGCCTTTTCCCACTCTGAGAGCGGTGCCGCTAGGTTTGAGAAACAGGGTAGTACGTGCGCGCATTTACATCGTGCAACACGTAGGCTTACTTCTGTATAGACACATCAGGTAAGCGGAGGTCGCCATCCCCTGTAATTTTCAGTAGGAAGAGTAAGAAAGCGGTATGTGTCTATGTGTGGGAGTGGTTAGGGATTTAGTAGTTTTTTTTTATTTCTTTTCTTGGGTGGCCTCCTTCGTTCTCATACCTGTGTGGCACCAGCGTATGTATGTATATATATAAATATATGTGTACAAGTTGTATATAGTGAGAGTTGTTGTGGGTTGTGTTTAGTGGGTGAGTGGTTGAGCATGGTGTAGTATGGTAAATAAACCAGGTTTGAAAAGGATCTCTCTGGTGTCATGCCTAGTATCTCGCCGCCTAGGCCAAACCGTAGTTGCTCTTCCTCCCCTGTAGCCTAGACGGAGCCTAACTAGTGGGAGGGGCGTAACAAGTGGGGGCTCGTCCGGGATTGGTCTGCCCTGTTGGTCTGGTCTCGGGTGGTGTGGTATAAGGTCTTGGTGTTGGTTTGTTACAGCTTGTTGACTGTACAATGGCGTCGTTCGATTTAGCTTTGTTTGTTTCCTCTCCTAGCGTGGATGTGTTGGACAGTTGCAGGAAGGACGATCTTCTAGCCATTGCCACGCACTATAACCTTCAGGTCACAAAGGGCATGCTTAAAAGGCATATAAAAACAGCCGTGTATGACGGGCTGGTTGCTTTGGGGGTATTGTGTGGGGTCGCCGCCCCGCCAACGTCTAAAAGCACTCCTGCTCACCAGGAGGGAAATGGGCAGGGTGCTGTCGGTGTAGAGGAAAAAGTGACGCTACCCCCGGTTTGATCCTCTGTCGCCTACCATCTCGTCAGGGTCGAGAGACGCCGCACGTGCCCGAGTACGTATCGCACGTCTCCAATTGGAGGCCCAGGAAAAGGAAAAAGCACGCGAGCGCCAAGCAGAGATCGAGACGAGAATAGCTATAAGGAGAATGGAGCTTGAGGTGGACCGAGAAATACGGTTGAGGGAGCTGGCCATGGAGGAGGCAAGGCTCAGTTCTCAGGCCTCCGCCCTGGCTAGACCCTCATCAGTTTCCGTTGACAATGCTCCGGTTTCCACTGCTGGGCCAGCTCCTATACCTCAGCAAAAGCCCAGTCCTGAGGGATGCCCTGCCGGTACGGCAGTGGCCGCTTCTGCAGGTACTTTTAACGTCAGTAAGCACGTGATAATGGTCCCGCCGTTCAGGGAGTCGGAGGTTGATGTTTATTTCAGCGCATTTGAGCGCATCGCTGTCACCTTACAATGGCCCAAGGAGGTGTGGTCTCTCCTCTTACAATGTAAGTTGACCGGTAAGGCACAAGAGGTCTGCGCGTCCTTATCATTAGAGGATAGCTTGCAGTATGAGATCGTGAAAAGTACAGTGTTGCGTGCGTATGAGCTGGTTCCTGAGGCGTATAGACAAAGATTCCGAAACCTCAAGAAAATCACATCACACACTTATGTGGAGTTTGCTAGGGAGAAAGAGGTGTTGATGGATAAATGGTGTACAGCCAGTAAAGTGACGGATTACGATTCTCTACGTGAACTGATACTATTGGAGGAGTTCAAGAATTGTTTACCGGATAGAGTAGTGGTGTATCTAAGTGAACAAAAGACATCTAGTGTCGCGGAGGCCGCTGTTCTCGCGGACGAATACGTCCTTATGCATAAGACACCTCACCGACCGACAAAGGTAGAACCGGCTGCTTTGGACCGTCATCCACAGCAGTCCTCACAGGTTAGCAAGGGAAACACTCAGTTGACTTGTTTTTATTGCCACAAGTCTGGCCACAAAATAGCTGACTGCCTAACCCTGAAAAGAAAGAGCGAGAGACACGTTAGGGGGGCAGCGACTTCGTCCGGGGTGGCGCTTTTGGAAACTACCAGGACTCAAGAATTGGACGTTATGGAGACCTGTTATCGGCCCTTTCTGCACAAGGGTGTTTTGTCTGTCGTTGGTTCTGAGCCAGTGACAGTGAATGTATTGAGAGACACGGGAGCGGCGCAGTCCCTTGTTTTGGCCGCTATCCTTCCGTTCTCCGATAGGTCTTTTTGTGGGTCTTATGTGGTATGCAGAGGTATTTCGCTGCATTACGTCAAAGTGCCTTTGCATTACGTGACGTTCGGGTCTGACCTGATCAGGGGAACTTATCGTGTGGGAGTGTGTGACGAGCTGCCAGTTGCCGGCGTCTCTTTCATACTAGGCAACGATATTGCCGGGGGCGCAGTCCTTCCCATACCTGAAGTTATAAACCAGCCCCTGAACAAAATCGAGTCCTCAGCTGTTTATCCGTCTTGTGTGGTAACGCGTGCACGCGCTAGGGCACAGAAAACGGATGATGTGCTGGATCTCACCGATACGTTTCTAGCAAACCCTGACTTAAGTGATCGGTCGCCGTCGTTGGACAGGTCAGGAAAAGCTGCCGGGCAGTCTTATTCCATGCATATAGCGGGAAAGCTGTCGCTAACGCGGGCTGAGCTGATTAAGGAACAACAACGCGACTCTACCCTAGCAAGATGTTTCGCTGTGTCTGAGACTGCGTTGCCAAATGACACACGAAAAAAACAGGTACGTTATGTACTGCAAAACGGTGTGCTAATGCGTAAGTGGTTCCCCGTGCATAGCACGGACGACCATGCTGGAGTGTCCCAGATAGTTGTTCCTACGCGTTACCGACCGCTGGTTCTTGAGGCCGCCCACGACAGTCCATGGTCTGGCCATTTGGGTGTGACTAAAACCTATACGCGTGTTTTAAGGCACTTCTTTTGGCCAGCGCTCAGAGCAGACGTCACGCGTTATTGTCGTACGTGTCATACGTGCCAGCGTGCGGGAAACCCGAACCAGGTCATCCCTCCTGCTCCGTTGAGGCCGATCCCTGTTATTGGGGAGCCTTTTGAACACGTAATCATCGATTGTGTCGGACCGCTACCAAAAACAAGGACAGGCAATCAGTACCTGCTCACTTTGATGTGTGCTGCCACCAGATTCCCTGAGGCCATTCCTCTGCGAAAAATAACTGCCTCCGCTGTGGTAAAAGCAATGATAAAGTTCTTTACCACGTTCGGTTTGCCGAGGGTGGTACAGTCGGACCAAGGGACGAACTTCACGTCCACGTTGTTCAAACAGGTGATGTACATACTAGGCATACGTCCACAGACTGCCAGTCCGTATCATCCGGAATCGCAGGGAGCCCTGGAACGGTTTCATCAAACGCTGAAATCAATGCTACGTAAGTATTGTTTAGAAACTGAGCGTGATTGGGACGATGGTGTTCCCTTTGTGTTATTTGCTGTACGGGAGGCTGTGCAGGAATCCCTAGGTTTTAGCCCCGCACAGCTAGTATTTGCCCATTCAGTCCGTGGCCCGCTGAAATTGCTTAAAGATGTGTTATTGTCGGAAAGTACACAGAAAAGCGTTTTGGACTATGTCAGCGCATTTCGGGAAAGAATACACAAGGCGTATGAAACGGCCCGAACGACGTTCGACCGGTCTCAGAGTCGAATGAAACAGACTTATGACAAGAAGGCTGTATACCGGGAGCTGAAGGCAGGTGACAAGGTGTTGGTACTCTTGCCCATGCCTGGTTCGTCGTTAACGGCTCGATTCTCCGGTCCATACAACGTCAAAAGAAAGCTGAGTGAAACGGACTATGTTATTGACACCCCTGAGAGGAGGCGTAAAAGCAGGGTCTGCCACATTAACATGTTGAAGGCGTATCATCCGCGCTTGGACACCCCGACCGTGTCTGAGGAGCCACAGGTAGTACAGACACCTGTTCTGGTTTCCTGTTCTCCATCGACAGAGGGCGAGACGTCTCTGAAGGTATTCTCACCGGCCGTAGCATGTAGATTGTCCAACTCGGAAATGATCCGCCAGTTGCCCGATACACTGTCTCACTTATCTGAGACACAGAGAGCTGACATAGTACGCCTCATTGCTGAGTTTCCTTTAATCTTTGGTGACGTGCCAACGCAAACCACGGTTTTGGAGCACGACATAGAGATCACCACGTCTCGGCCTATTCGGCAACACGCCTATAGGGTGAACACGGAGAAAAGGGCTGCTTTGCGCCGTGAGGTGGATTACCTACTTGAGCACGGCCTCGCTAAACACAGCCACAGTGCGTGGAGCTCTCCATGTCTGCTTGTGCCGAAGCCGGATGGCAGTCTGAGACTTTGTACGGATTTCAGAAAGGTTAACGCAGTAACGGTGCCAGACTCATACCCCCTTCCCAGAATGGAGGATTGCATAGACCAACTTGGCCCAGCCAAGTTCGTTTCCAAGTTGGATCTCCTCAAGGGTTATTGGCAAGTGCCACTTACTCCTCGGGCTTCAGAGATCTCCGCCTTTATTACCCCTGACGCGTTGTTTCAATACACGGTAATGCCTTTTGGGTTCAGAAACGCACCAGCGACGTTTCAGAGGCTTGTTAATAAGGTGCTCGCTGGAGTCCCTGATTGTTCAGCTTATTTGGATGATCTAGTGATTTATTCCACGGATTGGCCTTCGCACATGGTGACTTTACGCACGGTGTTTAGCAAACTGCAGGACGCGTCCTTAACGCTTAACCTCGCTAAGTGTGAGTTCGCACAAGGCACAGTGACCTATCTAGGAAAGAAAGTGGGTCAAGGTCAGGTGCGCCCAGTAAAAGAGAAAGTCGCTGCTATACAAGCTTTTCCCGTGCCCACCACTCGCCGCGAGTTACGCAGATTCCTGGGTATGGCAGGCTACTACCGCGGGTTCTGTAAGAACTTTTCGGCTGTCGTGGCACCGTTAACCTCCTTGTTGAGCCCATCAAGAGAGTTTGTTTGGTCTCCTGAGTGCCAGGCGTCTTTTGAGAACGCTAAGGGTTTGTTGTGTGCTTCGCCGGTGCTGGTAGCGCCGGATTTCACAAAACCCTTCAAGCTGGAAGTAGACGCGAGTAAGGTAGGCGCGGGTGCTGTTTTGCTACAGGTGGATAGCGCGGGCATTGATCATCCTGTCTGTTATTATTCGAAGAAATACAACAAACAACAGGTGAACTATTCGACAATTGAACAAGAGGCGTTAGCTTTGTTGTTGGCCTTAAACCATTTCGACGTTTATGTTGGATCGAGTTCCCTGCCCGTGGTAGTATACACGGACCATAATCCTTTGGTATTTTTACATCGAATGTACAATCACAACCAGAGGTTGATGAGGTGGTCTCTTTTGTTACAGGACTACAACCTGGAGATCCGCCACAAAAAGGGTTCCGAGAATGTAATTGCGGACGCCCTTTCTCGGGTATATATGTGAGTTACGGGGGCGGTATGTGTTGTAAGTTCGCAAATCGGGTTTGCTCTTTAGGGGTGGGCATGTTACGTGCCCGTCCTGGTTTTTTCCGCGTTCTGTGTGTGTCTGCGTGTGGGTGTGTTTTCTCGTGTGTTCCTCAGGTTCCCGTTGGACGACGTCCGCTGCGCCGCGGGAGCACGGGGCGGTGCTTCGTGTACTTCTGCGGGCTGCGCGCTGCTCGCGCAGCGCGGATGAGAGAGAACCGAGAGAGAGAGAGAGAGAGAGAGAAAGGAGGAAGTGCAGGACACTGTGTTTGGGCGTTGTTGATATTGGCCCGTTTGTATAGTTTTTCTACCTATATTGTGGCGTTCAGTCCCATGTGAACCGGTTACGTCGGGCGCATTTAACGCCTTTTCCCACTCTGAGAGCGGTGCCGCTAGGTTTGAGAAACAGGGTAGTACGTGCGCGCATTTACATCGTGCAACACGTAGGCTTACTTCTGTATAGACACATCAGGTAAGCGGAGGTCGCCATCCCCTGTAATTTTCAGTAGGAAGAGTAAGAAAGCGGTATGTGTCTATGTGTGGGAGTGGTTAGGGATTTAGTAGTTTTTTTTTATTTCTTTTCTTGGGTGGCCTCCTTCGTTCTCATACCTGTGTGGCACCAGCGTATGTATGTATATATATAAATATATGTGTACAAGTTGTATATAGTGAGAGTTGTTGTGGGTTGTGTTTAGTGGGTGAGTGGTTGAGCATGGTGTAGTATGGTAAATAAACCAGGTTTGAAAAGGATCTCTCTGGTGTCATGCCTAGTATCTCGCCGCCTAGGCCAAACCGTAGTTGCTCTTCCTCCCCTGTAGCCTAGACGGAGCCTAACTAGTGGGAGGGGCGTAACAATGATAAAACAGCTTGTTATCACATCCAAACACTGTTTTGAAACAAAATATGAGTTTTCAGTTCATTCTTCAAAAGTTGCACTTTTGCCCCAAGTTATGCTCAGAAACACTGTTTAGAGCTCTTACAACGCCCGCAAACGCTGTTTTGAACGCCTTAATGCAAGACTTACTACTTGTATGGAAATGCATGTGAAACATTACAAACATGATAAAACAGCTTGTTATCACATCCAAACACTGTTTTCATTCAAAATATGAGTTTTCTTTTCATTCTTCAAAAGTTGCACTTTTGCCACAAGTTATGCTCAGAAACACTATTTAGAGCTCTTACAACGTCAGCAAACGCTGTTTTGAACGCCTTAATGCAAGACTTACTACTTGTATGGAAATGCATGTGAAACATTACAAACATGATAAAACAGCTTGTTATCACATTCAAACACTGTTTTCATTCAAAATATGAGTTTTCTTTTCATTCTTCAAAAGTTGCACTTTTGCCACAAGTTATGCTCAGAAACACTGTTTAGAGCTCTTACAACGCCAGCAAACGCTGTTTTGAACGCCTTAATGCAAGACTTACTACTTGTATGGAAATGCATGTGTAACATTACAAACATGATAAAACAGCTTGTTATCACATCCAATCACTGTTTTCATTCAAAATATGAGTTCTCTTTTCATTCTTCAAAAGTAGCACTTTTGCCACAAGTTATGCTCAGAAACACTGTTTAGAGCGTTTACAGCGCCAGCAAACGCTGTTTTGAACGCCTAAATGCAAGACTTACTACTTGTTTGGAAATGCATGTGTAACATTACAAACATGATAAAACAGCTTGTTATCACATCCAAACACTGTTTTCATTCAAAATATGAGTTTTCTTTTCATTCTTCAAAAGTTGCACTTTTGCCACAAGTTATGCTCAGAAACACTGTTTAGAGCGCTTACAACGCTGTTTTGAATGCCTTAATGCAAGACTTACTACTTGTTAGGAAATGCATGTGTAACATTACAAACATGATAAAACAGCTTGTTATCACATCCAAACACTGTTTTCATTCAAAATATGAGTTTTCTTTTCATTCTTCAAAAGTAGCACTTTTGCCACAAGTTATGCTCAGAAACACTGTTTAGAGCGCTTACAGCGCCAGCAAACGCTGTTTTGAACGCCTTAATACAAGACTTACTACTTGTTTGGAAATGCATGTGTAACATTACAAACATGATAAAACAGCTTGTTATCACATCCAAACACTGTTTTGAAACAAAATATGAGTTTTCAGTTCATTCTTCAAAAGTTGCACTTTTGCCCCAAGTTATGCTCAGAAACACTGTTTAGAGCTCTTACAACGCCCGCAAACGCTGTTTTGAACGCCTTAATGCAAGACTTACTACTTGTATGGAAATGCATTTGAAACATTACAAACATGATAAAACAGCTTGTTATCACATCCAAACACTGTTTTCATTCAAAATATGAGTTTTCTTTTCATTCTTCAAAAGTTGCACTTTTGCCACAAGTTATGCTCAGAAACACTGTTTGGAGCGCTTACAACGCTGTTTTGAACGCCGTAATGCAAGACTTACTACTTGTTAGGAAATGCATGTGTAACATTACAAACATAAAACAGCTTGTTATCACATCCAAACACTGTTTTGAAACAAAATATGAGTTTTCAGTTCATTCTTCAAAAGTTGCACTTTTGCCACAAGTTATGCTCAGAAACACTGTTTAGAGCGTTTACAGCGCCAGCAAACGCTGTTTTGAACGCCTAAATGCAAGACTTACTACTTGTTTGGAAATGCATGTGTAACATTACAAACATGATAAAACAGCTTGTTATCACATCCAAACACTGTTTTGGAACAAAATATGAGTTTTCAGTTCATTCTTCAAAAGTTGCACTTTTGCCACAAGTTATGCTCAGAAACACTGTATAGAGCGCTTACAGCGCCAGCAAACGCTGTTTTGAACGCCTTAATGCAAGACTCACTACTTGATTGGAAATGCATGTGTAACATTACAAACATGATAAAACAGCTTGTTATCACATCCAAACACTGTTTTCATTCAAAATATGAGTTTTCTTTTCATTCTTCAAAAGTTGCACTTTTGCCACAAGTTATGCTCAGAAACACTGTTTAGAGCTCTTACAACGCCATCAAACGCTGTTTTGAACGCCTTAATGCAAGACTTACTACTTGTATGGAAATGCATGTGTAACATTACAAACATGATAAAACAGCTTGTTATCACATCCAATCACTGTTTTCATTCAAAATATGAGTTCTCTTTTCATTCTTCAAAAGTAGCACTTTTGCCACAAGTTATGCTCAGAAACACTGTTTAGAGCGCTTACAACGCTGTTTTGAACGCCGTAATGCAAGACTTACTACTTGTTAGGAAATGCATGTGTAACATTACAAACATAAAACAGCTTGTTATCACATCCAAACACTGTTTTGAAACAAAATATGAGTTTTCTTTTCATTCTTCAAAAGTTGCACTTTTGCTCCAAGTTATGCTCAGAAACACTGTTTAGAGCGCTTACAGCGCCAGCAAACGCTGTTTTGAACGCCTTAATACAAGACTTACTACTTCTTTGGAAATGCATGTGTAACATTACAAACATGATAAAACAGCTTGTTATCACATCCAAACACTGTTTTGAAACAAAATATGAGTTTTCAGTTCATTCTTCAAAAGTTGCACTTTTGCCACAAGTTATGCTCAGAAACACTGTTTAGAGCGCTTACAGGGCCAGCAAACGCTGTTTTGAATGCCTTAATACAAGACTTACTACTTGTTTGGAAATGCATGTGTAACATTACAAACATGATAAAACAGCTTATGACATCCAAACACTGTTTTCATTCAAAATATGAGTTTTCTTTTCAGTCTTCAAAAGTTGCACTTTTGCCACAAGTTATGCTCAGAAACACTGTTTAGAGCGCTTACAACGCTGTTTTGAATGCCTTAATGCAAGACTTACTACTTGTTAGGAAATGCATGTGTAACATTACAAACATGATAAAACAGCTTGTTATCACATCCAAACACTGTTTTCATTCAAAATATGAGTTTTCTTTTCATTCTTCAAAAGTAGCACTTTTGCCACAAGTTATGCTCAGAAACACTGTTTAGAGCGCTTACAGCGCCAGCAAACGCTGTTTTGAACGCCTTAATACAAGACTTACTACTTGTTTGGAAATGCATGTGTAACATTACAAACATGATAAAACAGCTTGTTATCACATCCAAACACTGTTTTGAAACAAAATATGAGTTTTCAGTTCATTCTTCAAAAGTTGCACTTTTGCCCCAAGTTATGCTCAGAAACACTGTTTAGAGCTCTTACAACGCCCGCAAACGCTGTTTTGAACGCCTTAATGCAAGACTTACTACTTGTATGGAAATGCATGTGAAACATTACAAACATGATAAAACAGCTTGTTATCACATCCAAACACTGTTTTCATTCAAAATATGAGTTTTCTTTTCATTCTTCAAAAGTTGCACTTTTGCCACAAGTTATGCTCAGAAACACTATTTAGAGCTCTTACAACGTCAGCAAACGCTGTTTTGAACGCCTTAATGCAAGACTTACTACTTGTATGGAAATGCATGTGAAACATTACAAACATGATAAAACAGCTTGTTATCACATCCAAACACTGTTTTCATTCAAAATATGAGTTTTCTTTTCATTCTTCAAAAGTTGCACTTTTGCCACAAGTTATGCTCAGAAACACTGTTTAGAGCGCTTACAACGCTGTTTTGAATGCCTTAATGCAAGACTTACTACTTGTTAGGAAATGCATGTGTAACATTACAAACATGATAAAACAGCTTGTTATCACATCCAAACACTGTTTTCATTCAAAATATGAGTTTTCTTTTCATTCTTCAAAAGTAGCACTTTTGCCACAAGTTATGCTCAGAAACACTGTTTAGAGCGCTTACAGCGCCAGCAAACGCTGTTTTGAACGCCTTAATACAAGACTTACTACTTGTTTGGAAATGCATGTGTAACATTACAAACATGATAAAACAGCTTGTTATCACATCCAAACACTGTTTTGAAACAAAATATGAGTTTTCAGTTCATTCTTCAAAAGTTGCACTTTTGCCCCAAGTTATGCTCAGAAACACTGTTTAGAGCTCTTACAACGCCCGCAAACGCTGTTTTGAACGCCTTAATGCAAGACTTACTACTTGTATGGAAATGCATGTGAAACATTACAAACATGATAAAACAGCTTGTTATCACATCCAAACACTGTTTTCATTCAAAATATGAGTTTTCTTTTCATTCTTCAAAAGTTGCACTTTTGCCACAAGTTATGCTCAGAAACACTATTTAGAGCTCTTACAACGTCAGCAAACGCTGTTTTGAACACCTTAATGCAAGACTTACTACTTGTATGGAAATGCATGTGAAACATTACAAACATGATAAAACAGCTTGTTATCACATCCAAACACTGTTTTCATTCAAAATATGAGTTTTCTTTTCATTCTTCAAAAGTTGCACTTTTGCCACAAGTTATGCTCAGAAACACTGTTTAGAGCTCTTACAACGCCAGCAAACGCTGTTTTGAACGCCTTAATGCAAGACTTACTACTTGTATGGAAATGCATGTGTAACATTACAAACATGATAAAACAGCTTGTTATCACATCCAATCACTGTTTTCATTCAAAATATGAGTTCTCTTTTCATTCTTCAAAAGTAGCACTTTTGCCACAAGTTATGCTCAGAAACACTGTTTAGAGCGTTTACAGCGCCAGCAAACGCTGTTTTGAACGCCTAAATGCAAGACTTACTACTTGTTTGGAAATGCATGTGTAACATTACAAACATGATAAAACAGCTTGTTATCACATCCAAACACTGTTTTCATTCAAAATATGAGTTTTCTTTTCATTCTTCAAAAGTTGCACTTTTGCCACAAGTTATGCTCAGAAACACTGTTTGGAGCGCTTACAACGCTGTTTTGAACGCCGTAATGCAAGACTTACTACTTGTTAGGAAATGCATGTGTAACATTACAAACATAAAACAGCTTGTTATCACATCCAAACACTGTTTTGAAACAAAATATGAGTTTTCAGTTCATTCTTCAAAAGTTGCACTTTTGCTCCAAGTTATGCTCAGAAACACTGTTTAGAGCGTTTACAGCGTCAGCAAACGCTGTTTTGAACGCCTAAATGCAAGACTTACTACTTCTTTGGAAATGCATGTGTAACATTACAAACATGATAAAACAGCTTGTTATCACATCCAAACACTGTTTTGAAACAAAATATGAGTTTTCAGTTCATTCTTCAAAAGTTGCACTTTTGCCACAAGTTATGCTCAGAAACACTGTTTAGAGCGTTTACAGCGCCAGCAAACGCTGTTTTGAACGCCTAAATGCAAGACTTACTACTTGTTTGGAAATGCATGTGTAACATTACAAACATGATAAAACAGCTTGTTATCACATCCAAACACTGTTTTGGAACAAAATATGAGTTTTCAGTTCATTCTTCAAAAGTTGCACTTTTGCCACAAGTTATGCTCAGAAACACTGTATAGAGCGCTTACAGCGCCAGCAAACGCTGTTTTGAACGCCTTAATGCAAGACTCACTACTTGATTGGAAATGCATGTGTAACATTACAAACATGATAAAACAGCTTGTTATCACATCCAAACACTGTTTTCATTCAAAATATGAGTTTTCTTTTCATTCTTCAAAAGTTGCACTTTTGCCACAAGTTATGCTCAGAAACACTGTTTAGAGCTCTTACAACGCCATCAAACGCTGTTTTGAACGCCTTAATGCAAGACTTACTACTTGTATGGAAATGCATGTGTAACATTACAAACATGATAAAACAGCTTGTTATCACATCCAATCACTGTTTTCATTCAAAATATGAGTTCTCTTTTCATTCTTCAAAAGTAGCACTTTTGCCACAAGTTATGCTCAGAAACACTGTTTAGAGCGCTTAAAACGCTGTTTTGAACGCCGTAATGCAAGACTTACTACTTGTTAGGAAATGCATGTGTAACATTACAAACATAAAACAGCTTGTTATCACATCCAAACACTGTTTTGAAACAAAATATGAGTTTTCTTTTCATTCTTCAAAAGTTGCACTTTTGCTCCAAGTTATGCTCAGAAACACTGTTTAGAGCGCTTACAGCGCCAGCAAACGCTGTTTTGAACGCCTTAATACAAGACTTACTACTTCTTTGGAAATGCATGTGTAACATTACAAACATGATAAAACAGCTTGTTATCACATCCAAACACTGTTTTGAAACAAAATATGAGTTTTCAGTTCATTCTTCAAAAGTTGCACTTTTGCCACAAGTTATGCTCAGAAACACTGTTTAGAGCGCTTACAGGGCCAGCAAACGCTGTTTTGAATGCCTTAATACAAGACTTACTACTTGTTTGGAAATGCATGTGTAACATTACAAACATGATAAAACAGCTTATGACATCCAAACACTGTTTTCATTCAAAATATGAGTTTTCTTTTCAGTCTTCAAAAGTTGCACTTTTGCCACAAGTTATGCTCAGAAACACTGTTTAGAGCGCTTACAACGCTGTTTTGAATGCCTTAATGCAAGACTTACTACTTGTTAGGAAATGCATGTGTAACATTACAAACATGATAAAACAGCTTGTTATCACATCCAAACACTGTTTTCATTCAAAATATGAGTTTTCTTTTCATTCTTCAAAAGTAGCACTTTTGCCACAAGTTATGCTCAGAAACACTGTTTAGAGCGCTTACAGCGCCAGCAAACGCTGTTTTGAACGCCTTAATACAAGACTTACTACTTGTTTGGAAATGCATGTGTAACATTACAAACATGATAAAACAGCTTGTTATCACATCCAAACACTGTTTTGAAACAAAATATGAGTTTTCAGTTCATTCTTCAAAAGTTGCACTTTTGCCCCAAGTTATGCTCAGAAACACTGTTTAGAGCTCTTACAACGCCCGCAAACGCTGTTTTGAACGCCTTAATGCAAGACTTACTACTTGTATGGAAATGCATGTGAAACATTACAAACATGATAAAACAGCTTGTTATCACATCCAAACACTGTTTTCATTCAAAATATGAGTTTTCTTTTCATTCTTCAAAAGTTGCACTTTTGCCACAAGTTATGCTCAGAAACACTATTTAGAGCTCTTACAACGTCAGCAAACGCTGTTTTGAACGCCTTAATGCAAGACTTACTACTTGTATGGAAATGCATGTGAAACATTACAAACATGATAAAACAGCTTGTTATCACATCCAAACACTGTTTTCATTCAAAATATGAGTTTTCTTTTCATTCTTCAAAAGTTGCACTTTTGCCACAAGTTATGCTCAGAAACCACTGTTTTGGAGCGCTTACAACGCTGTTTTGAACGCCGTAATGCAAGACTTACTACTTGTTAGGAAATGCATGTGTAACATTACAAACATAAAACAGCTTGTTATCACATCCAAACACTGTTTTGAAACAAAATATGAGTTTTCAGTTCATTCTTCAAAAGTTGCACTTTTGCTCCAAGTTATGCTCAGAAACACTGTTTAGAGCGTTTACAGCGTCAGCAAACGCTGTTTTGAACGCCTAAATGCAAGACTTACTACTTCTTTGGAAATGCATGTGAACATTACAAACATGATAAAACAGCTTGTTATCACATCCAAACACTGTTTTGAAACAAAATATGAGTTTTCAGTTCATTCTTCAAAAGTTGCACTTTTGCCACAAGTTATGCTCAGAAACACTGTTTAGAGCGTTTACAGCGCCAGCAAACGCTGTTTTGAACGCCTAAATGCAAGACTTACTACTTGTTTGGAAATGCATGTGTAACATTACAAACATGATAAAACAGCTTGTTATCACATCCAAACACTGTTTTGGAACAAAATATGAGTTTTCAGTTCATTCTTCAAAAGTTGCACTTTTGCCACAAGTTATGCTCAGAAACACTGTATAGAGCGCTTACAGCGCCAGCAACGCTGTTTTGAACGCCTTAATGCAAGACTCACTACTTGATTGGAAATGCATGTGTACATTACAAACATGATAAAACAGCTTGTTATCACATCCAAACACTGTTTTCATTCAAAATATGAGTTTTCTTTTCATTCTTCAAAAGTTGCACTTTTGCCACAAGTTATGCTCAGAAACACTGTTTAGAGCTCTTACAACGCCATCAAACGCTGTTTGAACGCCTTAATGCAAGACTTACTACTTGTATGGAAATGCATGTGTAACATTACAAACATGATAAAACAGCTTGTTATCACATCCAATCACTGTTTTCATTCAAAATATGAGTTCTCTTTTCATTCTTCAAAAGTAGCACTTTTGCCACAAGTTATGCTCAGAAACACTGTTTAGAGCGCTTAAAACGCTGTTTTGAACGCCGTAATGCAAGACTTACTACTTGTTAGGAAATGCATGTGTAACATTACAAACATAAAACAGCTTGTTATCACATCCAAACACTGTTTTGAAACAAAATATGAGTTTTCTTTTCATTCTTCAAAAGTTGCACTTTTGCTCCAAGTTATGCTCAGAAACACTGTTTAGAGCGCTTACAGCGCCAGCAAACGCTGTTTTGAACGCCTTAATACAAGACTTACTACTTCTTTGGAAATGCATGTGTAACATTACAAACATGATAAAACAGCTTGTTATCACATCCAAACACTGTTTTGAAACAAATATGAGTTTTCAGTTCATTCTTCAAAAGTTGCACTTTTGCCACAAGTTATGCTCAGAAACACTGTTTAGAGCGCTTACAGGGCCAGCAAACGCTGTTTTGAATGCCTTAATACAAGACTTACTACTTGTTTGGAAATGCATGTGTAACATTACAAACATGATAAAACAGCTTATGACATCCAAACACTGTTTTCATTCAAAATATGAGTTTTCTTTTCAGTCTTCAAAAGTTGCACTTTTGCCACAAGTTATGCTCAGAAACACTGTTTAGAGCGCTTACAACGCTGTTTTGAATGCCTTAATGCAAGACTTACTACTTGTTAGGAAATGCATGTGTAACATTACAAACATGATAAAACAGCTTGTTATCACATCCAAACACTGTTTTCATTCAAAATATGAGTTTTCTTTTCATTCTTCAAAAGTAGCACTTTTGCCACAAGTTATGCTCAGAAACACTGTTTAGAGCGCTTACAGCGCCAGCAAACGCTGTTTTGAACGCCTTAATACAAGACTTACTACTTGTTTGGAAATGCATGTGTAACATTACAAACATGATAAAACAGCTTGTTATCACATCCAAACACTGTTTGAAACAAAATATGAGTTTTCAGTTCATTCTTCAAAAGTTGCACTTTTGCCCCAAGTTATGCTCAGAAACACTGTTTAGAGCTCTTACAACGCCCGCAAACGCTGTTTTGAACGCCTTAATGCAAGACTTACTACTTGTATGGAAATGCATGTGAAACATTACAAACATGATAAAACAGCTTGTTATCACATCCAAACACTGTTTTCATTCAAAATATGAGTTTTCTTTTCATTCTTCAAAAGTTGCACTTTTGCCACAAGTTATGCTCAGAAACACTATTTAGAGCTCTTACAACGTCAGCAAACGCTGTTTTGAACGCCTTAATGCAAGACTTACTACTTGTATGGAAATGCATGTGAAACATTACAACATGATAAAACAGCTTGTTATCACATCCAAACACTGTTTTCATTCAAAATATGAGTTTTCTTTCATTCTTCAAAAGTTGCACTTTTGCCACAAGTTATGCTCAGAAACACTGTTTAGAGCTCTTACAACGCCAGCAAACGCTGTTTTGAACGCCTTAATGCAAGACTTACTACTTGTATGGAAATGCATGTGTAACATTACAAACATGATAAAACAGCTTGTTATCACATCCAATCACTGTTTTCATTCAAAATATGAGTTCTCTTTTCATTCTTCAAAAGTAGCACTTTTGCCACAAGTTATGCTCAGAAACACTGTTTAGAGCGTTTACAGCGCCAGCAAACGCTGTTTTGAACGCCTAAATGCAAGACTTACTACTTGTTTGGAAATGCATGTGTAACATTACAAACATGATAAAACAGCTTGTTATCACATCCAAACACTGTTTTCATTCAAAATATGAGTTTTCTTTTCATTCTTCAAAAGTTGCACTTTTGCCACAAGTTATGCTCAGAAACACTGTTTGGAGCGCTTACAACGCTGTTTTGAACGCCGTAATGCAAGACTTACTACTTGTTAGGAAATGCATGTGTAACATTACAAACATAAAACAGCTTGTTATCACATCCAAACACTGTTTTGAAACAAAATATGAGTTTTCAGTTCATTCTTCAAAAGTTGCACTTTTGCTCCAAGTTATGCTCAGAAACACTGTTTAGAGCGTTTACAGCGTCAGCAAACGCTGTTTTGAACGCCTAAATGCAAGACTTACTACTTCTTTGGAAATGCATGTGTAACATTACAAACATGATAAAACAGCTTGTTATCACATCCAAACACTGTTTTGAAACAAAATATGAGTTTCAGTTCATTCTTCAAAAGTTGCACTTTTGCCACAAGTTATGCTCAGAAACACTGTTTAGAGCGTTTACAGCGCCAGCAAACGCAGTTTTGAACGCCTTAATGCAAGCCTTACTACTTGTATGGAAATGCATGTGTAACATTACAAACATGATAAAACAGCTTGTTATCACATCCAAACACTGTTTTCATTCAAAATATGAGTTTTCTTTTCATTCTTCAAAAGTTGCACTTTTGCCACAAGTTATGCTCAGAAACACTATTTAGAGCTCTTACAACGTCAGCAAACGCTGTTTTGAACGCCTTAATGCAAGACTTACTACTTGTATGGAAATGCATGTGAAACATTACAAACATGATAAAACAGCTTGTTATCACATCCAAACACTGTTTTCATTCAAAATATGAGTTTTCTTTTCATTCTTCAAAAGTTGCACTTTTGCCACAAGTTATGCTCAGAAACACTGTTTAGAGCTCTTACAACGCCAGCAAACGCTGTTTTGAACGCCTTAATGCAAGACTTACTACTTGTATGGAAATGCATGTGTAACATTACAAACATGATAAAACAGCTTGTTATCACATCCAATCACTGTTTCATTCAAAATATGAGTTCTCTTTTCATTCTTCAAAAGTAGCACTTTTGCCACAAGTTATGCTCAGAAACACTGTTTAGAGCGTTTACAGCGCCAGCAAACGCTGTTTGAACGCCTAAATGCAAGACTTACTACTTGTTTGGAAATGCATGTGTAACATTACAAACATGATAAAACAGCTTGTTATCACATCCAACACTGTTTCATTCAAATATGAGTTTTTCTTTTCATTCTTCAAAAGTTGCACTTTTGCCACAAGTTATGCTCAGAAACACTGTTTGGAGCGCTTACAACGCTGTTTTGAACGCCGTAATGCAAGACTTACTACTTGTTAGGAAATGCATGTGTAACATTACAAACATAAAACAGCTTGTTATCACATCCAAACACTGTTTTGAAACAAAATATGAGTTTTCAGTTCATTCTTCAAAAGTTGCACTTTTGCTCCAAGTTATGCTCAGAAACACTGTTTAGAGCGTTTACAGCGTCAGCAAACGCTGTTTTGAACGCCTAAATGCAAGACTTACTACTTCTTTGGAAATGCATGTGAACATTACAAACATGATAAAACAGCTTGTTATCACATCCAAACACTGTTTTGAAACAAAATATGAGTTTTCAGTTCATTCTTCAAAAGTTGCACTTTTGCCACAAGTTATGCTCAGAAACACTGTTTAGAGCGTTTACAGCGGCCAGCAAACCGCAGTTTTGAACGCCTAAATGCAAGACTTACTACTTGTTGGAAATGCATGTGTAACATTACAAAACATGATAAAACAGCTTGTTATCACATCCAAACACTGTTTTGGAACAAAATATGAGTTTTCAGTTCATTCTTCAAAAGTTGCACTTTTGCCACAGTTATGCTCAGAAACACTGTATAGAGCGCTTACAGCGCCAGCAAACGCTGTTTTGAACGCCTTAATGCAAGACTCACTACTTGATTGGAAATGCATGTGTAACATTACAAACATGATAAAACAGCTTGTTATCACATCCAAACACTGTTTTGGAACAAATATGAGTTTTCAGTTCATTCTTCAAAGTTGCACTTTTGCTCCAAGTTATGCTCAGAAACACTGTTTAGAGCGCTTACAGCGCCAGCAAACGCTGTTTTGAACGCCTTAATACAAGACTTACTACTTGTTTGGAAATGCATGTGTAACATTACAAACATGATAAAACAGCTTGTTATCACATCCAAACACTGTTTGGAACAAAATATGAGTTTTCAGTTCATTCTTCAAAAGTTGCACTTTTGGCCACAAGTTATGCTCAGAAACACTGTTTAGAGCGCTTACAGCGCCAGCAAACGCTGTTTTGAACGCCTTAATACAAGACTTACTACTTGTTTGGAAATGCATGTGTAACATTACAAACATGATAAAACAGCTTGTTATCACATCCAAACACTGTTTTCATTCAAAATATGAGTTTTCTTTTCATTCTTGAAAAGTTGCACTTTTGCCCCAAGTTATGCTCAGAAACACTGTTTAGAGCTCTTACAACGCCAGCAAACGCTGTTTTGAACGCCTTAATGCAAGCCTTACTACTTGTATGGAAATGCATGTGTAACATTACAAACATGATAAAACAGCTTGTTATCACATCCAAACACTGTTTTGGAACAAAATATGAGTTTTCAGTTCATTCTTCAAAAGTTGCACTTTTGCTCCAAGTTATGCTCAGAAACACTGTTTAGAGCGCTTACAGCACCAGCAAACGCTGTTTTGAACGCCTTAATACAAGACTTACTACTTGTTTGGAAATGCATGTGTAACATTACAAACATGATAAAATAGCTTGTTATCACATCCAAACACTGTTTTGGAACAAAATATAAGTTTTCAGTTCATTCTTCAAAAGTTGCACTTTTGCCACAAGTTATGCTCAGAAACACTGTTTAGAGCGCTTACAGCGCCAGCAAACGCTGTTTTGAACGCCTTAATGCAAGACTCACTACTTGATTGGAAATGCATGTGTAACATTACAAACATGATAAAACAGCTTGTTATCACATCCAAACACTGTTTTTGGAACAAATATGAGTTTTCAGTTCATTCTTCAAAAGTTGCACTTTTGCTCCAAGTTATGCTCAGAAACACTGTTTAGAGCGCTTACAGCGCCAGCAAACGCTGTTTTGAACGCCTTAATACAAGACTTACTACTTGTTTGGAAATGCATGTGTAACATTACAAACATGATAAAACAGCTTGTTATCACATCCAAACACTGTTTTGGAACAAAATAGGAGTTTCAGTTCATTCTTCAAAAGTTGCACTTTTGCCACAAGTTATGCTCAGAAACACTGTTTAGAGCGCTTACAGCGCCAGCAAACGCTGTTTTGAACGCCTTAATACAAGACTTACTACTTGTTTGGAAATGCATGTGTAACATTACAAACATGATAAAACAGCTTGTTATCACATCCAAACACTGTTTTCATTCAAAATATGAGTTTTCTTTTCATTCTTGAAAAGTTGCACTTTTGCCCCAAGTTATGCTCAGAAACACTGTTTAGAGCTCTTACAACGCCAGCAAACGCTGTTTTGAACGCCTTAATGGCAAGCCTTACTACGTGTATGGAAATGCATGTGTAACATTACAAATCATGTTAAAACAGCTGTTATCACATCCAAACACTGTTTTGGAACAAAATATGAGTTTTCAGTTCATTCTTCAAAAGTTGCACTTTTGCTCCAAGTTATGCTCAGAAACACTGTTTAGAGCGCGTACAGCGCCAGCAACGCTGTTTTGAACGCCTTAATACAAGGACTTACTACTTGTTTGGAATGCATGTGTAACATTACAAACATGATAAAATAGCTTGTTATCACATCC
>NW_027507422.1:0-40625 GCF_052324685.1 Brachyhypopomus gauderio
CCAAACACTGTTTTGAAACAAAATATGAGTTTTCAGTTCATTCTTCAAAAGTTGCACTTTTGCCACAAGTTATGCTCAGAAACACTGTTTAGAGCGCTTACAGCGCCAGCAAACGCTGTTTTGAACGCCTTAATACAAGACTTACTACTTGTTTGGAAATGCATGTGTAACATTACAAACATGATAAAACAGCTTGTTATCACATCCAAACACTGTTTTCATTCAAAATATGAGTTTTCTTTTCATTCTTCAAAAGTTGCACTTTTGCCACAAGTTATGCTCAGAAAACACTGTTTAGAGCGCTTACAGCGCCAGCAATCGCTGTTTTGAACGCCTAAATGCAAGACTTACTACTTGTTAGGAAATGCATGTGTAACATTACAAACATGATAAAACAGCTTGTTATCACATCCAAACACTGTTTTCATTCAAAATATGAGTTTTCCTTTCATTCTTCAAAAGTTGCACTTTTGCTCCAAGTTATGCTCAGAAACACTGTTTAGAGCGCTTACAGGGCCAGCAAACGCTGTTTTGAACGCCTTAATACAAGACTTACTACTTGTTAGGAAATGCATGTGTAACATTACAAACATGATAAAACAGCTTGTTATCACATCCAAACACTGTTTTGGAACAAAATATGAGTTTTCCTTTCATTCTTCAAAAGTTGCACTTTTGCTCCAAGTTATGCTCAGAAACACTGTTTAGAGCGTTTACAGCGCCAGCAAACGCTGTTTTGAACGCCTTAATACAAGACTTACTACTTGTTTGGAAATGCATGTGTAACATTACAAACATGATGAAATAGCTTGTTATCACATCCAAACACTGTTTTGAAACAAAATATGAGTTTTCAGTTCATTCTTCAAAAGTTGCACTTTTGCCACAAGTTATGCTCAGAAACACTGTTTAGAGCGCTTACAGCGCCAGCAAACGCTGTTTTGAACGCCTTAATACAAGACTTACTACTTGTTTGGAAATGCATGTGTAACATTACAAACATGATAAAACAGCTTGTTATCACATCCAAACACTGTTTTCATTCAAAATATGAGTTTTCCTTTCATTCTTCAAAAGTTGCACTTTTGCTCCAAGTTATGCTCAGAAACACTGTTTAGAGCGTTTACAGCGCCAGCAAACGCTGTTTTGAACGCCTAAATGCAAGACTTACTACTTGTTTGGAAATGCATGTGTAACATTACAAACATGATAAAACAGCTTGTTATCACATCCAAACACTGTTTTGAAACAAAATATGAGTTTTCAGTTCATTCTTCAAAAGTTGCACTTTTGCTCCAAGTTATGCTCAGAAACACTGTTTAGAGCGTTTACAGCGCCAGCAAACGCTGTTTTGAACGCCTAAATGCAAGACTTACTACTTGTTTGGAAATGCATGTGTAACATTACAAACATGATAAAACAGCTTGTTATCACATCCAAACACTGTTTTCATTCAAAATATGAGTTTTCTTTTCATTCTTCAAAAAGTTGCACTTTTGCCACAAGTTATGCTCAGAAACACTGTTTAGAGCGCTTACAGCGCCAGCAAACGCTGTTTTGAACGCCTTAATACAAGACTTACTACTTGTTTGGAAATGCATGTGTAACATTACAAACATGATAAAACAGCTTGTTATCACATCCAAACACTGTTTTCATTCAAAATATGAGTTTTCCTTTCATTCTTCAAAAGTTGCACTTTTGCTCCAAGTTATGCTCAGAAACACTGTTTAGAGCGCTTACAGGGCCAGCAAACGCTGTTTTGAACGCCTAAATGCAAGACTTACTACTTGTTTGGAAATGCATGTGTAACATTACAAACATGATAAAACAGCTTGTTATCACATCCAAACACTGTTTTGGAACAAAATATGAGTTTTCCTTTCATTCTTCAAAAGTTGCACTTTTGCTCCAAGTTATGCTCAGAAACACTGTTTAGAGCGTTTACAGCGCCAGCAAACGCTGTTTTGAACGCCTAAATGCAAGACTTACTACTTGTTTGGAAATGCATGTGTAACATTACAAACATGATAAAACAGCTTGTTATCACATCCAAACACTGTTTTCATTCAAAATATGAGTTTTCTTTTCATTCTTCAAAAGTTGCACTTTTGCCACAAGTTATGCTCAGAAACACTGTTTAGAGCGCTTACAGCGCAGCAAACGCTGTTTTGAACGCCTTAATACAAGACTTACTACTTGTTTGGAAATGCATGTGTAACATTACAAACATGATAAAACAGCTTGTTATCACATCCAAACACTGTTTTCATTCAAAATATGAGTTTTCCTTTCATTCTTCAAAAGTTGCACTTTTGCTCCAAGTTATGCTCAGAAACACTGTTTAGAGCGTTTACAGCGCCAGCAAACGCTGTTTTGAACGCCTTAATACAAGACTTACTACTTGTTTGGAAATGCATGTGTAACATTACAAACATGATAAAACAGCTTGTTATCACATCCAAACACTGTTTTCATTCAAAATATGAGTTTTCTTTTCATTCTTCAAAAGTTGCACTTTTGCCACAAGTTATGCTCAGAAACACTGTTTAGAGCGCTTACAGCGCCAGCAAACGCTGTTTTGAACGCCTTAATACAAGACTTACTACTTGTTTGGAAATGCATGTGTAACATTACAAACATGATAAAACAGCTTGTTATCACATCCAAACACTGTTTTCATTCAAAATATGAGTTTTCCTTTCATTCTTCAAAAGTTGCACTTTTGCTCCAAGTTATGCTCAGAAACACTGTTTAGAGCGCTTACAGGGCCAGCAAACGCTGTTTTGAACGCCTAAATGCAAGACTTACTACTTGTTTGGAAATGCATGTGTAACATTACAAACATGATAAAACAGCTTGTTATCACATCCAAACACTGTTTTCATTCAAAATATGAGTTTTCCTTTCATTCTTCAAAAGTTGCACTTTTGCTCCAAGTTATGCTCAGAAACACTGTTTAGAGCGCTTACAGGGCCAGCAAACGCTGTTTTGAACGCCTAAATGCAAGACTTACTACTTGTTTGGAAATGCATGTGTAACATTACAAACATGATAAAACAGCTTGTTATCACATCCAAACACTGTTTTGAAACAAAATATGAGTTTTCAGTTCATTCTTCAAAAGTTGCACTTTTGCTCCAAGTTATGCTCAGAAACACTGTTATAGAGCGTTTACAGCGCCAGCAAACGCTGTTTTGAACGCCTAAATGCAAGACTTACTACTTGTTTGGAAATGCATGTGTAACATTACAAACATGATAAAACAGCTTGTTATCACATCCAAACACTGTTTTCATTCAAAATATGAGTTTTCTTTTCATTCTTCAAAAGTTGCACTTTTGCCACAAGTTATGCTCAGAAACACTGTTTAGAGCGCTTACAGCGCCAGCAAACGCTGTTTTGAACGCCTTAATACAAGACTTACTACTTGTTTGGAAATGCATGTGTAACATTACAAACATGATAAAACAGCTTGTTATCACATCCAAACACTGTTTTCATTCAAAATATGAGTTTTCCTTTCATTCTTCAAAAGTTGCACTTTTGCTCCAAGTTATGCTCAGAAACACTGTTTAGAGCGCTTACAGGGCCAGCAAACGCTGTTTTGAACGCCTAAATGCAAGACTTACTACTTGTTTGGAAATGCATGTGCAACATTACAAACATGATAAAACAGCTTGTTATCACATCCAAACACTGTTTTGAAACAAAATATGAGTTTTCAGTTCATTCTTCAAAAGTTGCACTTTTGCTCCAAGTTATGCTCAGAAACACTGTTTAGAGCGTTTACAGCGCCAGCAAACGCTGTTTTGAACGCCTAAATGCAAGACTTACTACTTGTTTGGAAATGCATGTGTAACATTACAAACATGATAAAACAGCTTGTTATCACATCCAAACACTGTTTTCATTCAAAATATGAGTTTTCCTTTCATTCTTCAAAAGTTGCACTTTTGCTCCAAGTTATGCTCAGAAACACTGTTTAGAGCGCTTACAGGGCCAGCAAACGCTGTTTTGAACGCCTAAATGCAAGACTTACTACTTGTTTGGAAATGCATGTGTAACATTACAAACATGATAAAACAGCTTGTTATCACATCCAAACACTGTTTTGGAACAAAATATGAGTTTTCCTTTCATTCTTCAAAAGTTGCACTTTTGCTCCAAGTTATGCTCAGAAACACTGTTTAGAGCGTTTACAGCGCCAGCAAACGCTGTTTTGAACGCCTTAATACAAGACTTACTACTTGTTTGGAAATGCATGTGTAACATTACAAACATGATGAAATAGCTTGTTATCACATCCAAACACTGTTTTGAAACAAAATATGAGTTTTCAGTTCATTCTTCAAAAGTTGCACTTTTGCCACAAGTTATGCTCAGAAACACTGTTTAGAGCGCTTACAGCGCCAGCAAACGCTGTTTTGAACGCCTTAATACAAGACTTACTACTTGTTTGGAAATGCATGTGTAACATTACAAACATGATAAAACAGCTTGTTATCACATCCAAACACTGTTTTCATTCAAAATATGAGTTTTCCTTTCATTCTTCAAAAGTTGCACTTTTGCTCCAAGTTATGCTCAGAAACACTGTTTAGAGCGTTTACAGCGCCAGCAAACGCTGTTTTGAACGCCTAAATGCAAGACTTACTACTTGTTTGGAAATGCATGTGTAACATTACAAACATGATAAAACAGCTTGTTATCACATCCAAACACTGTTTTGAAACAAAATATGAGTTTTCAGTTCATTCTTCAAAAGTTGCACTTTTGCTCCAAGTTATGCTCAGAAACACTGTTTAGAGCGTTTACAGCGCCAGCAAACGCTGTTTTGAACGCCTAAATGCAAGACTTACTACTTGTTTGGAAATGCATGTGTAACATTACAAACATGATAAAACAGCTTGTTATCACATCCAAACACTGTTTTCATTCAAAATATGAGTTTTCTTTCATTCTTCAAAAGTTGCACTTTTGCCACAAGTTATGCTCAGAAACACTGTTTAGAGCGCTTACAGCGCCAGCAAACGCTGTTTTGAACGCCTTAATACAAGACTTACTACTTGTTTGGAAATGCATGTGTAACATTACAAACATGATAAAACAGCTTGTTATCACATCCAAACACTGTTTTCATTCAAAATATGAGTTTTCCTTTCATTCTTCAAAAGTTGCACTTTTGCTCCAAGTTATGCTCAGAAAACACTGTTTAGAGCGCTTACAGGGCCAGCAAACGCTGTTTTGAACGCCTAAATGCAAGACTTACTACTTGTTTGGAAATGCATGTGTAACATTACAAACATGATAAAACAGCTTGTTATCACATCCAAACACTGTTTTGGAACAAAATATGAGTTTTCCTTTCATTCTTCAAAAGTTGCACTTTTGCTCCAAGTTATGCTCAGAAACACTGTTTAGAGCGTTTACAGCGCCAGCAAACGCTGTTTTGAACGCCTTAATACAAGACTTACTACTTGTTTGGAAATGCATGTGTAACATTACAAACATGATGAAATAGCTTGTTATCACATCCAAACACTGTTTTGAAACAAAATATGAGTTTTCAGTTCATTCTTCAAAAGTTGCACTTTTGCCACAAGTTATGCTCAGAAACACTGTTTAGAGCGCTTACAGCGCCAGCAAACGCTGTTTTGAACGCCTTAATACAAGACTTACTACTTGTTTGGAAATGCATGTGTAACATTACAAACATGATAAAACAGCTTGTTATCACATCCAAACACTGTTTTCATTCAAAATATGAGTTTTCTTTTCATTCTTCAAAAGTTGCACTTTTGCCACAAGTTATGCTCAGAAACACTGTTTAGAGCGCTTACAGCGCCAGCAAACGCTGTTTTGAACGCCTTAATACAAGACTTACTACTTGTTTGGAAATGCATGTGTAACATTACAAACATGATAAAACAGCTTGTTATCACATCCAAACACTGTTTCATTCAAAATATGAGTTTTCCTTTCATTCTTCAAAAGTTGCACTTTTGCTCCAAGTTATGCTCAGAAACACTGTTTAGAGCGCTTACAGGGCCAGCAAACGCTGTTTTGAACGCCTAAATGCAAGACTTACTACTTGTTTGGAAATGCATGTGTAACATTACAAACATGATAAAACAGCTTGTTATCACATCCAAACACTGTTTTGAAACAAAATATGAGTTTTCAGTTCATTCTTCAAAAGTTGCACTTTTGCTCCAAGTTATGCTCAGAAACACTGTTTAGAGCGTTTACAGCGCCAGCAAACGCTGTTTTGAACGCCTAAATGCAAGACTTACTACTTGTTTGGAAATGCATGTGTAACATTACAAACATGATAAAACAGCTTGTTATCACATCCAAACACTGTTTTCATTCAAAATATGAGTTTTCTTTTCATTCTTCAAAAGTTGCACTTTTGCCACAAGTTATGCTCAGAAACACTGTTTAGAGCGCTTACAGCGCCAGCAAACGCTGTTTTGAACGCCTTAATACAAGACTTACTACTTGTTTGGAAATGCATGAGTAACATTACAAACATGATAAAACAGCTTGTTATCACATCCAAACACTGTTTTCATTCAAAATATGAGTTTTTCCTTTCATTCTTCAAAAGTTGCACTTTTGCTCCAAGTTATGCTCAGAAACACTGTTTAGAGCGCTTACAGGGCCAGCAAACGCTGTTTTGAACGCCTAAATGCAAGACTTACTACTTGTTTGGAAATGCATGTGTAACATTACAAACATGATAAAACAGCTTGTTATCACATCCAAACACTGTTTTGAAACAAAATATGAGTTTTCAGTTCATTCTTCAAAAGTTGCACTTTTGCTCCAAGTTATGCTCAGAAACACTGTTTAGAGCGTTTACAGCGCCAGCAAACGCTGTTTTGAACGCCTAAATGCAAGACTTACTACTTGTTTGGAAATGCATGTGTAAACATTACAAACATGATAAAACAGCTTGTTATCACATCCAAACACTGTTTTCATTCAAAATATGAGTTTTCCTTTCATTCTTCAAAAGTTGCACTTTTGCTCCAAGTTATGCTCAGAAACACTGTTTAGAGCGCTTACAGGGCCAGCTAACGCTGTTTTGAACGCCTAAATGCAAGACTTACTACTTGTTTGGAAATGCATGTGTAACATTACAAACATGATAAAACAGCTTGTTATCACATCCAAACACTGTTTTGGAACAAAATATGAGTTTTCCTTTCATTCTTCAAAAGTTGCACTTTTGCTCCAAGTTATGCTCAGAAACACTGTTTAGAGCGTTTACAGCGCCAGCAAACGCTGTTTTGAACGCCTTAATACAATGCATGTGTAACATTACAAACATGATGAAATAGCTTGTTATCACATCCAAACACTGTTTTGAAACAAAATATGAGTTTTCAGTTCATTCTTCAAATGTTGCACTTTTGCCACAAGTTATGCTCAGAAACACTGTTTAGAGCGCTTACAGCGCCAGCAAACGCTGTTTTGAACGCCTTAATACAAGACTTACTACTTGTTTGGAAATGCATGTGTAACATTACAAACATGATAAAACAGCTTGTTATCACATCCAAACACTGTTTTCATTCAAAATATGAGTTTTCCTTTCATTCTTCAAAAAGTTGCACTTTGTGCTCCAAGTTATGCTCAGAAACACTGTTTAGAGCGTTTACAGCGCCAGCAAACGCTGTTTTGAACGCCTAAATGCAAGACTTACTACTTGTTTGGAAATGCATGTGTAACATTACAAACATGATAAAACAGCTTGTTATCACATCCAAACACTGTTTGAAACAAAATATGAGTTTTCAGTTCATTCTTCAAAAGTTGCCACTTTTGCCTCCAAGTTATGCTCAGAAACACTGTTTAGAGCGTTTACAGCGCCAGCAAAGTGCGGGCTGTTGTTTGAACGCCTAAATGCAAGACTTACTACTTGTTTGGAAATGCATGTGTAACATTACAAACATGATAAAACAGCTTGTATCACATCCAAACACTGTTTTCATTCAAAATATGAGTTTTCTTTTCATCTTCAAAAGTTGCACTTTTGCCACAAGTTATGCTCAGAAACACTGTTAGAGCGCTTACAGCGCCAGCAAACGCTGTTTTGAACGCCTTAATACAAGACTTACTACTTGTTTGGAATGCCTGTGTAACATTACAAACATGATAAAACAGCTTGTTATCACATCCAAACACTGTTTTCATTCAAAATATGAGTTTTCCTTTCATTCTTCAAAAGTTGCACTTTTGCTCCAAGTTATGCTCAGAAACACTGTTTATGAGCGCTTACAGGGCCAGCAAACGCTGTTTTGAACGCCTAAATGCAAGACTTACTACTTGTTTGGAAATGCATGTGTAACATTACAAACATGATAAAACAGCTTGTTATCACATCCAAACACTGTTTTCATTTCAAAATATTAGTTTTCCTTTCATTCTTCAAAGTTGCACTTTTGCTCCAAGTTATGCTCAGAAAACACTGTTTAGAGCGCTTACAGGGCCAGCAAACGCTGTTTTTGAACGCCTAAATGCAAGACTTACTACTTGTTTGGAAAATGCATGTGTAACATTACAAACATGATAAAACAGCTTGTTATCACATCCAAACACTGTTTTGAAACAAAATATGAGTTTTCAGTTCATTCTTCAAAAGTTGCACTTTTGCTCCAAGTTATGCTCAGAAACACTGTTTTAGAGCGTTTACAGCGCCAGCAAACGCTGTTTTGAACGCCTAAATGCAAGACTTACTACTTGTTTGGAAATGCATGTGTAACTTTACAAACATGATAAAAACAGCTTGTTATCACATCCAAACACTGTTTATCATTCAAAATATGAGTTTTCTTTTCATTCTTCATAAGTTGCACTTTTGCCACAAGTTATGCTCTGAAACACTGTTTAGAGCGCTTACAGCGCCAGCAAACGCTGTTTTGAACGCCTTAATACAAGACTTACTACTTGTTTGGAAATGCATGTGTAACATTACAAACATGATAAAACAGCTTGTTATCAATCCAAACACTGTTTTCATTCAAATATGAGTTTTCCTTTCATTCTTCAAAGTTGCACTTTTTGCTCCAAGTTATGCTCAGAAACACTGTTAGAGCGCTTACAGGGCCAGCAAACGCTGTTTTGAACGCCTAAATGCAAGACTTACTACTTGTTTGGAAATGCATGTGTAACATTACAAACATGATAAAACAGCTTGTTATCACATCCAAACACTGTTTGGAACAAAATATGAGTTTTTCCTTTCATTCTTCAAAAGTTGCCACTTTTGCTCCAAGTTATGCTCAGAAACACTGTTTAGAGCGTTTACAGCGCCAGCAAACGCTGTTTTGAACGCCTAAATGCAAGGACTTACTACTTGTTTGGAAATGCATGTGTAACATTACAAACATGATAAACAGCTTGTTATCAACATCCAAACACTGTTTTCATTCAAAATAGAGTTTTCCTTTCATTCTTCAAAGTTGCACTTTTGCTCCAAGTTATGCTCAGAAACACTGTTTAGAGCGCTTACAGGGCCAGCAAACGCTGTTTTGAACGCCTAAATGCAAGACTTACTACTTGTTTGGAAATGCATGTGTAACATTACAAACATGATAAAACAGCTTGTTATCACATCCAAACACTGTTTTGGAACAAAATATGAGTTTTCCTTTCATTCTTCAAAAGTTGCACTTTTGCTCCAAGTTATGCTCAGAAACACTGTTTAGAGCGGTTTACAGCGCCAGCAAACGCTGTTTTGACGCCTTAATACAAGACTTACTACTTGTTTGGAAATGCATGTGTAACATTACAAACATGATGAAATAGCTTGTTATCACATCCAAACACTGTTTTGAAACAAAATATGAGTTTTCAGTTCAATCTTCAAAAGTTGCACTTTTGCCACAAGTTATGCTCAGAAACACTGTTTAGAGCGCCTTACAGCACAGCGCCAGCAAACGCTGTTTTGAACGCCTTAATACAAGACTTACTACTTGTTTGGAAATGCATGTGTAACATTACAAACATGATAAAACAGCTTGTTATCACATCCAAACACTGTTTTCATTCAAAATATGAGTTTTCTTTTCATTCTTCAAAAGTTGCACTTTTGCCACAAGTTATGCTCAGAAACACTGTTTAGAGCGCTTACAGCGCCAGCAATCGCTGTTTTGAACGCCTAAATGCAAGACTTACTACTTGTTAGGAAATGCATGTGTAACATTACAAACATGATAAAACAGCTTGTTATCACATCCAAACACTGTTTTCATTCAAAATATGAGTTTTCCTTTCATTCTTCAAAAGTTGCACTTTTGCTCCAAGTTATGCTCAGAAACACTGTTTAGAGCGCTTACAGGGCCAGCAAACGCTGTTTTGAACGCCTTAATACAAGACTTACTACTTGTTAGGAAATGCATGTGTAACATTACAAACATGATAAAACAGCTTGTTATCACATCCAAACACTGTTTTCATTCAAAATATGAGTTTTCCTTTCATTCTTCAAAAGTTGCACTTTTGCTCCAAGTTATGCTCAGAAACACTGTTTAGAGCGCTTACAGGGCCAGCAAACGCTGTTTTGAACGCCTAAATGCAAGACTTACTACTTGTTTGGAAATGCATGTGTAACATTACAAACATGATAAAACAGCTTGTTATCACATCCAAACACTGTTTTGAAACAAAATATGAGTTTTCAGTTCATTCTTCAAAAGTTGCACTTTTGCTCCAAGTTATGCTCAGAAACACTGTTTAGAGCGTTTACAGCGCCAGCAAACGCTGTTTTGAACGCCTAAATGCAAGACTTACTACTTGTTTGGAAATGCATGTGTAACATTACAAACATGATAAAACAGCTTGTTATCACATCCAAACACTGTTTTCATTCAAAATATGAGTTTTCCTTTCATTCTTCAAAAGTTGCACTTTTGCTCCAAGTTATGCTCAGAAACACTGTTTAGAGCGCTTACAGGGCCAGCAAACGCTGTTTTGAACGCCTAAATGCAAGACTTACTACTTGTTTGGAAATGCATGTGTAACATTACAAACATGATAAAACAGCTTGTTATCACATCCAAACACTGTTTTGGAACAAAATATGAGTTTTCCTTTCATTCTTCAAAAGTTGCACTTTTGCTCCAAGTTATGCTCAGAAACACTGTTTAGAGCGTTTACAGCGCCAGCAAACGCTGTTTTGAACGCCTTAATACAAGACTTACTACTTGTTTGGAAATGCATGTGTAACATTACAAACATGATGAAATAGCTTGTTATCACATCCAAACACTGTTTTGAAACAAAATATGAGTTTTCTGTTCATTCTTCAAAAGTTGCACTTTTGCCACAAGTTATGCTCAGAAACACTGTTTAGAGAGCTTACAGCGCCAGCAAACGCTGTTTTGAACGCCTTAATACAAGACTTACTACTTGTTTGGAAATGCATGTGTAACATTACAAACATGATAAAACAGCTTGTTATCACATCCAAACACTGTTTTCATTCAAAATATGAGTTTTCCTTTCATTCTTCAAAAGTTGCACTTTTGCTCCAAGTTATGCTCAGAAACACTGTTTAGAGCGTTTACAGCGCCAGCAAACGCTGTTTTGAACGCCTAAATGCAAGACTTACTACTTGTTTGGAAATGCATGTGTAACATTACAAACATGATAAAACAGCTTGTTATCACATCCAAACACTGTTTTGAAACAAAATATGAGTTTTCAGTTCATTCTTCAAAAGTTGCACTTTTGCTCCAAGTTATGCTCAGAAACACTGTTTAGAGCGTTTACAGCGCCAGCAAACGCTGTTTTGAACGCCTAAATGCAAGACTTACTACTTGTTTGGAAATGCATGTGTACATTACAAACATGATAAAACAGCTTGTTATCACATCCAAACACTGTTTTCATTCAAAATATGAGTTTTCTTTTCATTCTTCAAAAGTTGCACTTTTGCCACAAGTTATGCTCAGAAACACTGTTTAGAGCGCTTACAGCGCCAGCAAACGCTGTTTTGAACGCCTTAATACAAGACTTACTACTTGTTTGGAAATGCATGTGTAACATTACAAACATGATAAAACAGCTTGTTATCACATCCAAACACTGTTTTCATTCAAAATATGAGTTTTCCTTTCATTCTTCAAAAGTTGCACTTTTGCTCCAAGTTATGCTCAGAAACACTGTTTAGAGCGCTTACAGGGCCAGCAAACGCTGTTTTGAACGCCTAAATGCAAGACTTACTACTTGTTTGGAAATGCATGTGTAACATTACAAACATGATAAAACAGCTTGTTATCACATCCAAACACTGTTTTCATTCAAAATATTAGTTTTCCTTTCATTCTTCAAAAGTTGCACTTTTGCTCCAAGTTATGCTCAGAAACACTGTTTAGAGCGCTTACAGGGCCAGCAAACGCTGTTTTGAACGCCTAAATGCAAGACTTACTACTTGTTTGGAAATGCATGTGTAACATTACAAACATGATAAAACAGCTTGTTATCACATCCAAACACTGTTTTGAAACAAAATATGAGTTTTCTTTTCATTCTTCAAAAGTTGCACTTTTGCCACAAGTTATGCTCAGAAACACTGTTTAGAGCGCTTACAGCGCCAGCAAACGCTGTTTTGAACGCCTTAATACAAGACTTACTACTTGTTTGGAAATGCATGTGTAACATTACAAACATGATAAAACAGCTTGTTATCACATCCAAACACTGTTTTCATTCAAAATATGAGTTTTCCTTTCATTCTTCAAAAGTTGCACTTTTGCTCCAAGTTATGCTCAGAAACACTGTTTAGAGCGCTTACAGGGCCAGCAAACGCTGTTTTGAACGCCTAAATGCAAGACTTACTACTTGTTTGGAAATGCATGTGTAACATTACAAACATGATAAAACAGCTTGTTATCACATCCAAACACTGTTTTGGAACAAAATATGAGTTTTCCTTTCATTCTTCAAAAGTTGCACTTTTGCTCCAAGTTATGCTCAGAAACACTGTTTAGAGCGTTTACAGCGCCAGCAAACGCTGTTTTGAACGCCTAAATGCAAGACTTACTACTTGTTTGGAAATGCATGTGTAACATTACAAACATGATAAAACAGCTTGTTATCACATCCAAACACTGTTTTCATTCAAAATATGAGTTTTCCTTTCATTCTTCAAAAGTTGCACTTTTGCTCCAAGTTATGCTCAGAAACACTGTTTAGAGCGCTTACAGGGCCAGCAAACGCTGTTTTGAACGCCTAAATGCAAGACTTACTACTTGTTTGGAAATGCATGTGTAACATTACAAACATGATAAAACAGCTTGTTATCACATCCAAACACTGTTTTGGAACAAAATATGAGTTTTCCTTTCATTCTTCAAAAGTTGCACTTTTGCTCCAAGTTATGCTCAGAAACACTGTTTAGAGCGTTTACAGCGCCAGCAAACGCTGTTTTGAACGCCTTAATACAAGACTTACTACTTGTTTGGAAATGCATGTGTAACATTACAAACATGATGAAATAGCTTGTTATCACATCCAAACACTGTTTTGAAACAAAATATGAGTTTTCAGTTCATTCTTCAAAAGTTGCACTTTTGCCACAAGTTATGCTCAGAAACACTGTTTAGAGCGCTTACAGCGCCAGCAAACGCTGTTTTGAACGCCTTAATACAAGACTTACTACTTGTTTGGAAATGCATGTGTAACATTACAAACATGATAAAACAGCTTGTTATCACATCCAAACACTGTTTTCATTCAAAATATGAGTTTTCTTTTCATTCTTCAAAAGTTGCACTTTTGCCACAAGTTATGCTCAGAAACACTGTTTAGAGCGCTTACAGCGCCAGCAATCGCTGTTTTGAACGCCTAAATGCAAGACTTACTACTTGTTAGGAAATGCATGTGTAACATTACAAACATGATAAAACAGCTTGTTATCACATCCAAACACTGTTTTCATTCAAAATATGAGTTTTCCTTTCATTCTTCAAAAGTTGCACTTTTGCTCCAAGTTATGCTCAGAAACACTGTTTAGAGCGCTTACAGGGCCAGCAAACGCTGTTTTGAACGCCTTAATACAAGACTTACTACTTGTTAGGAAATGCATGTGTAACATTACAAACATGATAAAACAGCTTGTTATCACATCCAAACACTGTTTTCATTCAAAATATGAGTTTTCCTTTCATTCTTCAAAAGTTGCACTTTTGCTCCAAGTTATGCTCAGAAACACTGTTTAGAGCGCTTACAGGGCCAGCAAACGCTGTTTTGAACGCCTAAATGCAAGACTTACTACTTGTTTGGAAATGCATGTGTAACATTACAAACATGATAAAACAGCTTGTTATCACATCCAAACACTGTTTTGAAACAAAATATGAGTTTTCAGTTCATTCTTCAAAAGTTGCACTTTTGCTCCAAGTTATGCTCAGAAACACTGTTTAGAGCGTTTACAGCGCCAGCAAACGCTGTTTTGAACGCCTAAATGCAAGACTTACTACTTGTTTGGAAATGCATGTGTAACATTACAAACATGATAAAACAGCTTGTTATCACATCCAAACACTGTTTTCATTCAAAATATGAGTTTTCCTTTCATTCTTCAAAAGTTGCACTTTTGCTCCAAGTTATGCTCAGAAACACTGTTTAGAGCGCTTACAGGGCCAGCAAACGCTGTTTTGAACGCCTAAATGCAAGACTTACTACTTGTTTGGAAATGCATGTGTAACATTACAAACATGATAAAACAGCTTGTTATCACATCCAAACACTGTTTTGGAACAAAATATGAGTTTTCCTTTCATTCTTCAAAAGTTGCACTTTTGCTCCAAGTTATGCTCAGAAACACTGTTTAGAGCGTTTACAGCGCCAGCAAACGCTGTTTTGAACGCCTTAATACAAGACTTACTACTTGTTTGGAAATGCATGTGTAACATTACAAACATGATAAAACAGCTTGTTATCACATCCAAACACTGTTTTCATTCAAAATATGAGTTTTCCTTTCATTCTTCAAAAGTTGCACTTTTGCTCCAAGTTATGCTCAGAAACACTGTTTAGAGCGCTTACAGGGCCAGCAAACGCTGTTTTGAACGCCTAAATGCAAGACTTACTACTTGTTTGGAAATGCATGTGTAACATTACAAACATGATAAAACAGCTTGTTATCACATCCAAACACTGTTTTCATTCAAAATATTAGTTTTCCTTTCATTCTTCAAAAGTTGCACTTTTGCTCCAAGTTATGCTCAGAAACACTGTTTAGAGCGCTTACAGGGCCAGCAAACGCTGTTTTGAACGCCTAAATGCAAGACTTACTACTTGTTTGGAAATGCATGTGTAACATTACAAACATGATAAAACAGCTTGTTATCACATCCAAACACTGTTTTGAAACAAAATATGAGTTTTCAGTTCATTCTTCAAAAGTTGCACTTTTGCTCCAAGTTATGCTCAGAAACACTGTTTAGAGCGTTTACAGCGCCAGCAAACGCTGTTTTGAACGCCTTAATACAAGACTTACTACTTGTTTGGAAATGCATGTGTAACATTACAAACATGATGAAATAGCTTGTTATCACATCCAAACACTGTTTTGAAACAAAATATGAGTTTTCAGTTCATTCTTCAAAAGTTGCACTTTTGCCACAAGTTATGCTCAGAAACACTGTTTAGAGCGCTTACAGCGCCAGCAAACGCTGTTTTGAACGCCTTAATACAAGACTTACTACTTGTTTGGAAATGCATGTGTAACATTACAAACATGATAAAACAGCTTGTTATCACATCCAAACACTGTTTTCATTCAAAATATGAGTTTTCTTTTCATTCTTCAAAAGTTGCACTTTTGCCACAAGTTATGCTCAGAAACACTGTTTAGAGCGCTTACAGCGCCAGCAATCGCTGTTTTGAACGCCTAAATGCAAGACTTACTACTTGTTAGGAAATGCATGTGTAACATTACAAACATGATAAAACAGCTTGTTATCACATCCAAACACTGTTTTCATTCAAAATATGAGTTTTCCTTTCATTCTTCAAAAGTTGCACTTTTGCTCCAAGTTATGCTCAGAAACACTGTTTAGAGCGCTTACAGGGCCAGCAAACGCTGTTTTGAACGCCTTAATACAAGACTTACTACTTGTTAGGAAATGCATGTGTAACATTACAAACATGATAAAACAGCTTGTTATCACATCCAAACACTGTTTTCATTCAAAATATGAGTTTTCCTTTCATTCTTCAAAAGTTGCACTTTTGCTCCAAGTTATGCTCAGAAACACTGTTTAGAGCGCTTACAGGGCCAGCAAACGCTGTTTTGAATGCCTAAATGCAAGACTTACTACTTGTTTGGAAATGCATGTGTAACATTACAAACATGATAAAACAGCTTGTTATCACATCCAAACACTGTTTTGAAACAAAATATGAGTTTTCAGTTCATTCTTCAAAAGTTGCACTTTTGCTCCAAGTTATGCTCAGAAACACTGTTTAGAGCGTTTACAGCGCCAGCAAACGCTGTTTTGAACGCCTAAATGCAAGACTTACTACTTGTTTGGAAATGCATGTGTAACATTACAAACATGATAAAACAGCTTGTTATCACATCCAAACACTGTTTTCATTCAAAATATGAGTTTTCCTTTCATTCTTCAAAAGTTGCACTTTTGCTCCAAGTTATGCTCAGAAACACTGTTTAGAGCGCTTACAGGGCCAGCAAACGCTGTTTTGAACGCCTAAATGCAAGACTTACTACTTGTTTGGAAATGCATGTGTAACATTACAAACATGATAAAACAGCTTGTTATCACATCCAAACACTGTTTTGGAACAAAATATGAGTTTTCCTTTCATTCTTCAAAAGTTGCACTTTTGCTCCAAGTTATGCTCAGAAACACTGTTTAGAGCGTTTACAGCGCCAGCAAACGCTGTTTTGAACGCCTTAATACAAGACTTACTACTTGTTTGGAAATGCATGTGTAACATTACAAACATGATGAAATAGCTTGTTATCACATCCAAACACTGTTTTGAAACAAAATATGAGTTTTCAGTTCATTCTTCAAAAGTTGCACTTTTGCCACAAGTTATGCTCAGAAACACTGTTTAGAGCGCTTACAGCGCCAGCAAACGCTGTTTTGAACGCCTTAATACAAGACTTACTACTTGTTTGGAAATGCATGTGTAACATTACAAACATGATAAAACAGCTTGTTATCACATCCAAACACTGTTTTCATTCAAAATATGAGTTTTCCTTTCATTCTTCAAAAGTTGCACTTTTGCTCCAAGTTATGCTCAGAAACACTGTTTAGAGCGTTTACAGCGCCAGCAAACGCTGTTTTGAACGCCTAAATGCAAGACTTACTACTTGTTTGGAAATGCATGTGTAACATTACAAACATGATAAAACAGCTTGTTATCACATCCAAACACTGTTTTGAAACAAAATATGAGTTTTCAGTTCATTCTTCAAAAGTTGCACTTTTGCTCCAAGTTATGCTCAGAAACACTGTTTAGAGCGTTTACAGCGCCAGCAAACGCTGTTTTGAACGCCTAAATGCAAGACTTACTACTTGTTTGGAAATGCATGTGTAACATTACAAACATGATAAAACAGCTTGTTATCACATCCAAACACTGTTTTCATTCAAAATATGAGTTTTCTTTTCATTCTTCAAAAGTTGCACTTTTGCCACAAGTTATGCTCAGAAACACTGTTTAGAGCGCTTACAGCGCCAGCAAACGCTGTTTTGAACGCCTTAATACAAGACTTACTACTTGTTTGGAAATGCATGTGTAACATTACAAACATGATAAAACAGCTTGTTATCACATCCAAACACTGTTTTCATTCAAAATATGAGTTTTCCTTTCATTCTTCAAAAGTTGCACTTTTGCTCCAAGTTATGCTCAGAAACACTGTTTAGAGCGCTTACAGGGCCAGCAAACGCTGTTTTGAACGCCTAAATGCAAGACTTACTACTTGTTTGGAAATGCATGTGTAACATTACAAACATGATAAAACAGCTTGTTATCACATCCAAACACTGTTTTCATTCAAAATATTAGTTTTCCTTTCATTCTTCAAAAGTTGCACTTTTGCTCCAAGTTATGCTCAGAAACACTGTTTAGAGCGCTTACAGGGCCAGCAAACGCTGTTTTGAACGCCTAAATGCAAGACTTACTACTTGTTTGGAAATGCATGTGTAACATTACAAACATGATAAAACAGCTTGTTATCACATCCAAACACTGTTTTGAAACAAAATATGAGTTTTCAGTTCATTCTTCAAAAGTTGCACTTTTGCTCCAAGTTATGCTCAGAAACACTGTTTAGAGCGTTTACAGCGCCAGCAAACGCTGTTTTGAACGCCTAAATGCAAGACTTACTACTTGTTTGGAAATGCATGTGTAACATTACAAACATGATAAAACAGCTTGTTATCACATCCAAACACTGTTTTCATTCAAAATATGAGTTTTCTTTTCATTCTTCAAAAGTTGCACTTTTGCCACAAGTTATGCTCAGAAACACTGTTTAGAGCGCTTACAGCGCCAGCAAACGCTGTTTTGAACGCCTTAATACAAGACTTACTACTTGTTTGGAAATGCATGTGTAACATTACAAACATGATAAAACAGCTTGTTATCACATCCAAACACTGTTTTCATTCAAAATATGAGTTTTCCTTTCATTCTTCAAAAGTTGCACTTTTGCTCCAAGTTATGCTCAGAAACACTGTTTAGAGCGCTTACAGGGCCAGCAAACGCTGTTTTGAACGCCTAAATGCAAGACTTACTACTTGTTTGGAAATGCATGTGTAACATTACAAACATGATAAAACAGCTTGTTATCACATCCAAACACTGTTTTCATTCAAAATATGAGTTTTCCTTTCATTCTTCAAAAGTTGCACTTTTGCTCCAAGTTATGCTCAGAAACACTGTTTAGAGCGTTTACAGCGCCAGCAAACGCTGTTTTGAACGCCTAAATGCAAGACTTACTACTTGTTTGGAAATGCATGTGTAACATTACAAACATGATAAAACAGCTTACCACATCCAAACACTGTTTTGAAACAAAATATGAGTTTTCAGTTCATTCTTCAAAAGTTGCACTTTTGCTCCAAGTTATGCTCAGAAACACTGTTTAGAGCGTTTACAGCGCCAGCAAACGCTGTTTTGAACGCCTAAATGCAAGACTTACTACTTGTTTGGAAATGCATGTGTAACATTACAAACATGATAAAACAGCTTGTTATCACATCCAAACACTGTTTTCATTCAAAATATGAGTTTTCTTTTCATTCTTCAAAAGTTGCACTTTTGCCACAAGTTATGCTCAGAAACACTGTTTAGAGCGCTTACAGCGCCAGCAAACGCTGTTTTGAACGCCTTAATACAAGACTTACTACTTGTTTGGAAATGCATGTGTAACATTACAAACATGATAAAACAGCTTGTTATCACATCCAAACACTGTTTTCATTCAAAATATGAGTTTTCTTTTCATTCTTCAAAAGTTGCACTTTTGCCACAAGTTATGCTCAGAAACACTGTTTAGAGCGCTTACAGCGCCAGCAAACGCTGTTTTGAACGCCTTAATACAAGACTTACTACTTGTTTGGAAATGCATGTGTAACATTACAAACATGATAAAACAGCTTGTTATCACATCCAAACACTGTTTTCATTCAAAATATGAGTTTTCCTTTCATTCTTCAAAAGTTGCACTTTTGCTCCAAGTTATGCTCAGAAACACTGTTTAGAGCGCTTACAGGGCCAGCAAACGCTGTTTTGAACGCCTAAATGCAAGACTTACTACTTGTTTGGAAATGCATGTGTAACATTACAAACATGATAAAACAGCTTGTTATCACATCCAAACACTGTTTTCATTCAAAATATGAGTTTTCCTTTCATTCTTCAAAAGTTGCACTTTTGCTCCAAGTTATGCTCAGAAACACTGTTTAGAGCGCTTACAGGGCCAGCAAACGCTGTTTTGAACGCCTAAATGCAAGACTTACTACTTGTTTGGAAATGCATGTGTAACATTACAAACATGATAAAACAGCTTGTTATCACATCCAAACACTGTTTTGAAACAAAATATGAGTTTTCAGTTCATTCTTCAAAAGTTGCACTTTTGCTCCAAGTTATGCTCAGAAACACTGTTTAGAGCGTTTACAGCGCCAGCAAACGCTGTTTTGAACGCCTAAATGCAAGACTTACTACTTGTTTGGAAATGCATGTGTAACATTACAAACATGATAAAACAGCTTGTTATCACATCCAAACACTGTTTTCATTCAAAATATGAGTTTTCTTTTCATTCTTCAAAAGTTGCACTTTTGCCACAAGTTATGCTCAGAAACACTGTTTAGAGCGCTTACAGCGCCAGCAAACGCTGTTTTGAACGCCTTAATACAAGACTTACTACTTGTTTGGAAATGCATGTGTAACATTACAAACATGATAAAACAGCTTGTTATCACATCCAAACACTGTTTTCATTCAAAATATGAGTTTTCCTTTCATTCTTCAAAAGTTGCACTTTTGCTCCAAGTTATGCTCAGAAACACTGTTTAGAGCGCTTACAGGGCCAGCAAACGCTGTTTTGAACGCCTAAATGCAAGACTTACTACTTGTTTGGAAATGCATGTGTAACATTACAAACATGATAAAACAGCTTGTTATCACATCCAAACACTGTTTTGAAACAAAATATGAGTTTTCAGTTCATTCTTCAAAAGTTGCACTTTTGCTCCAAGTTATGCTCAGAAACACTGTTTAGAGCGTTTACAGCGCCAGCAAACGCTGTTTTGAACGCCTAAATGCAAGACTTACTACTTGTTTGGAAATGCATGTGTAACATTACAAACATGATAAAACAGCTTGTTATCACATCCAAACACTGTTTTCATTCAAAATATGAGTTTTCCTTTCATTCTTCAAAAGTTGCACTTTTGCTCCAAGTTATGCTCAGAAACACTGTTTAGAGCGCTTACAGGGCCAGCAAACGCTGTTTTGAACGCCTAAATGCAAGACTTACTACTTGTTTGGAAATGCATGTGTAACATTACAAACATGATAAAACAGCTTGTTATCACATCCAAACACTGTTTTGGAACAAAATATGAGTTTTCCTTTCATTCTTCAAAAGTTGCACTTTTGCTCCAAGTTATGCTCAGAAACACTGTTTAGAGCGTTTACAGCGCCAGCAAACGCTGTTTTGAACGCCTTAATACAAGACTTACTACTTGTTTGGAAATGCATGTGTAACATTACAAACATGATGAAATAGCTTGTTATCACATCCAAACACTGTTTTGAAACAAAATATGAGTTTTCAGTTCATTCTTCAAAAGTTGCACTTTTGCCACAAGTTATGCTCAGAAACATTGTTTAGAGCGCTTACAGCGCCAGCAAACGCTGTTTTGAACGCCTTAATACAAGACTTACTACTTGTTTGGAAATGCATGTGTAACATTACAAACATGATAAAACAGCTTGTTATCACATCCAAACACTGTTTTCATTCAAAATATGAGTTTTCCTTTCATTCTTCAAAAGTTGCACTTTTGCTCCAAGTTATGCTCAGAAACACTGTTTAGAGCGTTTACAGCGCCAGCAAACGCTGTTTTGAACGCCTAAATGCAAGACTTACTACTTGTTTGGAAATGCATGTGTAACATTACAAACATGATAAAACAGCTTATCACATCCAAACACTGTTTTGAAACAAAATATGAGTTTTCAGTTCATTCTTCAAAAGTTGCACTTTTGCTCCAAGTTATGCTCAGAAACACTGTTTAGAGCGTTTACAGCGCCAGCAAACGCTGTTTTGAACGCCTAAATGCAAGACTTACTACTTGTTTGGAAATGCATGTGTAACATTACAAACATGATAAAACAGCTTGTTATCACATCCAAACACTGTTTTCATTCAAAATATGAGTTTTCTTTTCATTCTTCAAAAGTTGCACTTTTGCCACAAGTTATGCTCAGAAACACTGTTTAGAGCGCTTACAGCGCCAGCAAACGCTGTTTTGAACGCCTTAATACAAGACTTACTACTTGTTTGGAAATGCATGTGTAACATTACAAACATGATAAAACAGCTTGTTATCACATCCAAACACTGTTTTCATTCAAAATATGAGTTTTCCTTTCATTCTTCAAAAGTTGCACTTTTGCTCCAAGTTATGCTCAGAAACACTGTTTAGAGCGCTTACAGGGCCAGCAAACGCTGTTTTGAACGCCTAAATGCAAGACTTACTACTTGTTTGGAAATGCATGTGTAACATTACAAACATGATAAAACAGCTTGTTATCACATCCAAACACTGTTTTCATTCAAAATATGAGTTTTCCTTTCATTCTTCAAAAGTTGCACTTTTGCTCCAAGTTATGCTCAGAAACACTGTTTAGAGCGCTTACAGGGCCAGCAAACGCTGTTTTGAACGCCTAAATGCAAGACTTACTACTTGTTTGGAAATGCATGTGTAACATTACAAACATGATAAAACAGCTTGTTATCACATCCAAACACTGTTTTGAAACAAAATATGAGTTTTCAGTTCATTCTTCAAAAGTTGCACTTTTGCTCCAAGTTATGCTCAGAAACACTGTTTAGAGCGTTTACAGCGCCAGCAAACGCTGTTTTGAACGCCTAAATGCAAGACTTACTACTTGTTTGGAAATGCATGTGTAACATTACAAACATGATAAAACAGCTTGTTATCACATCCAAACACTGTTTTCATTCAAAATATGAGTTTTCTTTTCATTCTTCAAAAGTTGCACTTTTGCCACAAGTTATGCTCAGAAACACTGTTTAGAGCGCTTACAGCGCCAGCAAACGCTGTTTTGAACGCCTTAATACAAGACTTACTACTTGTTTGGAAATGCATGTGTAACATTACAAACATGATAAAACAGCTTGTTATCACATCCAAACACTGTTTTCATTCAAAATATGAGTTTTCCTTTCATTCTTCAAAAGTTGCACTTTTGCTCCAAGTTATGCTCAGAAACACTGTTTAGAGCGCTTACAGGGCCAGCAAACGCTGTTTTGAACGCCTAAATGCAAGACTTACTACTTGTTTGGAAATGCATGTGTAACATTACAAACATGATAAAACAGCTTGTTATCACATCCAAACACTGTTTTGGAACAAAATATGAGTTTTCCTTTCATTCTTCAAAAGTTGCACTTTTGCTCCAAGTTATGCTCAGAAACACTGTTTAGAGCGTTTACAGCGCCAGCAAACGCTGTTTTGAACGCCTAAATGCAAGACTTACTACTTGTTTGGAAATGCATGTGTAACATTACAAACATGATAAAACAGCTTGTTATCACATCCAAACACTGTTTTCATTCAAAATATGAGTTTTCCTTTCATTCTTCAAAAGTTGCACTTTTGCTCCAAGTTATGCTCAGAAACACTGTTTAGAGCGCTTACAGGGCCAGCAAACGCTGTTTTGAACGCCTAAATGCAAGACTTACTACTTGTTTGGAAATGCATGTGTAACATTACAAACATGATAAAACAGCTTGTTATCACATCCAAACACTGTTTTGGAACAAAATATGAGTTTTCCTTTCATTCTTCAAAAGTTGCACTTTTGCTCCAAGTTATGCTCAGAAACACTGTTTAGAGCGTTTACAGCGCCAGCAAACGCTGTTTTGAACGCCTTAATACAAGACTTACTACTTGTTTGGAAATGCATGTGTAACATTACAAACATGATGAAATAGCTTGTTATCACATCCAAACACTGTTTTGAAACAAAATATGAGTTTTCAGTTCATTCTTCAAAAGTTGCACTTTTGCCACAAGTTATGCTCAGAAACACTGTTTAGAGCGCTTACAGCGCCAGCAAACGCTGTTTTGAACGCCTTAATACAAGACTTACTACTTGTTTGGAAATGCATGTGTAACATTACAAACATGATAAAACAGCTTGTTATCACATCCAAACACTGTTTTCATTCAAAATATGAGTTTTCTTTTCATTCTTCAAAAGTTGCACTTTTGCGACAAGTTATGCTCAGAAACACTGTTTAGAGCGCTTACAGCGCCAGCAATCGCTGTTTTGAACGCCTAAATGCAAGACTTACTACTTGTTAGGAAATGCATGTGTAACATTACAAACATGATAAAACAGCTTGTTATCACATCCAAACACTGTTTTCATTCAAAATATGAGTTTTCCTTTCATTCTTCAAAAGTTGCACTTTTGCTCCAAGTTATGCTCAGAAACACTGTTTAGAGCGCTTACAGGGCCAGCAAACGCTGTTTTGAACGCCTTAATACAAGACTTACTACTTGTTAGGAAATGCATGTGTAACATTACAAACATGATAAAACAGCTTGTTATCACATCCAAACACTGTTTTGGAACAAAATATGAGTTTTCCTTTCATTCTTCAAAAGTTGCACTTTTGCTCCAAGTTATGCTCAGAAACACTGTTTAGAGCGTTTACAGCGCCAGCAAACGCTGTTTTGAACGCCTTAATACAAGACTTACTACTTGTTTGGAAATGCATGTGTAACATTACAAACATGATGAAATAGCTTGTTATCACATCCAAACACTGTTTTGAAACAAAATATGAGTTTTCAGTTCATTCTTCAAAAGTTGCACTTTTGCCACAAGTTATGCTCAGAAACACTGTTTAGAGCGCTTACAGCGCCAGCAAACGCTGTTTTGAACGCCTTAATACAAGACTTACTACTTGTTTGGAAATGCATGTGTAACATTACAAACATGATAAAACAGCTTGTTATCACATCCAAACACTGTTTTCATTCAAAATATGAGTTTTCCTTTCATTCTTCAAAAGTTGCACTTTTGCTCCAAGTTATGCTCAGAAACACTGTTTAGAGCGTTTACAGCGCCAGCAAACGCTGTTTTGAACGCCTAAATGCAAGACTTACTACTTGTTTGGAAATGCATGTGTAACATTACAAACATGATAAAACAGCTTGTTATCACATCCAAACACTGTTTTGAAACAAAATATGAGTTTTCAGTTCATTCTTCAAAAGTTGCACTTTTGCTCCAAGTTATGCTCAGAAACACTGTTTAGAGCGTTTACAGCGCCAGCAAACGCTGTTTTGAACGCCTAAATGCAAGACTTACTACTTGTTTGGAAATGCATGTGTAACATTACAAACATGATAAAACAGCTTGTTATCACATCCAAACACTGTTTTCATTCAAAATATGAGTTTTCTTTTCATTCTTCAAAAGTTGCACTTTTGCCACAAGTTATGCTCAGAAACACTGTTTAGAGCGCTTACAGCGCCAGCAAACGCTGTTTTGAACGCCTTAATACAAGACTTACTACTTGTTTGGAAATGCATGTGTAACATTACAAACATGATAAAACAGCTTGTTATCACATCCAAACACTGTTTTCATTCAAAATATGAGTTTTCCTTTCATTCTTCAAAAGTTGCACTTTTGCTCCAAGTTATGCTCAGAAACACTGTTTAGAGCGATTACAGCGCCAGCAAACGCTGTTTTGAACGCCTAAATGCAAGACTTACTACTTGTTTGGAAATGCATGTGTAACATTACAAACATGATAAAACAGCTTGTTATCACATCCAAACACTGTTTTGGAACAAAATATGAGTTTTCCTTTCATTCTTCAAAAGTTGCACTTTTGCTCCAAGTTATGCTCAGAAACACTGTTTAGAGCGTTTACAGCGCCAGCAAACGCTGTTTTGAACGCCTAAATGCAAGACTTACTACTTGTTTGGAAATGCATGTGTAACATTACAAACATGATAAAACAGCTTGTTATCACATCCAAACACTGTTTTCATTCAAAATATGAGTTTTCTTTTCATTCTTCAAAAGTTGCACTTTTGCCACAAGTTATGCTCAGAAACACTGTTTAGAGCGCTTACAGCGCCAGCAAACGCTGTTTTGAACGCCTTAATACAAGACTTACTACTTGTTTGGAAATGCATGTGTAACATTACAAACATGATAAAACAGCTTGTTATCACATCCAAACACTGTTTTCATTCAAAATATGAGTTTTCCTTTCATTCTTCAAAAGTTGCACTTTTGCTCCAAGTTATGCTCAGAAACACTGTTTAGAGCGCTTACAGGGCCAGCAAACGCTGTTTTGAACGCCTAAATGCAAGACTTACTACTTGTTTGGAAATGCATGTGTAACATTACAAACATGATAAAACAGCTTGTTATCACATCCAAACACTGTTTTGAAACAAAATATGAGTTTTCAGTTCATTCTTCAAAAGTTGCACTTTTGCTCCAAGTTATGCTCAGAAACACTGTTTAGAGCGTTTACAGCGCCAGCAAACGCTGTTTTGAACGCCTAAATGCAAGACTTACTACTTGTTTGGAAATGCATGTGTAACATTACAAACATGATAAAACAGCTTGTTATCACATCCAAACACTGTTTTCATTCAAAATATGAGTTTTCCTTTCATTCTTCAAAAGTTGCACTTTTGCTCCAAGTTATGCTCAGAAACACTGTTTAGAGCGCTTACAGGGCCAGCAAACGCTGTTTTGAACGCCTAAATGCAAGACTTACTACTTGTTTGGAAATGCATGTGTAACATTACAAACATGATAAAACAGCTTGTTATCACATCCAAACACTGTTTTGGAACAAAATATGAGTTTTCCTTTCATTCTTCAAAAGTTGCACTTTTGCTCCAAGTTATGCTCAGAAACACTGTTTAGAGCGTTTACAGCGCCAGCAAACGCTGTTTTGAACGCCTTAATACAAGACTTACTACTTGTTTGGAAATGCATGTGTAACATTACAAACATGATGAAATAGCTTGTTATCACATCCAAACACTGTTTTCATTCAAAATATGAGTTTTCCTTTCATTCTTCAAAAGTTGCACTTTTGCTCCAAGTTATGCTCAGAAACACTGTTTAGAGCGCTTACAGGGCCAGCAAACGCTGTTTTGAACGCCTTAATACAAGACTTACTACTTGTTAGGAAATGCATGTGTAACATTACAAACATGATAAAACAGCTTGTTATCACATCCAAACACTGTTTTGGAACAAAATATGAGTTTTCCTTTCATTCTTCAAAAGTTGCACTTTTGCTCCAAGTTATGCTCAGAAACACTGTTTAGAGCGTTTACAGCGCCAGCAAACGCTGTTTTGAACGCCTTAATACAAGACTTACTACTTGTTTGGAAATGCATGTGTAACATTACAAACATGATGAAATAGCTTGTTATCACATCCAAACACTGTTTTGAAACAAAATATGAGTTTTCAGTTCATTCTTCAAAAGTTGCACTTTTGCCACAAGTTATGCTCAGAAACACTGTTTAGAGCGCTTACAGCGCCAGCAAACGCTGTTTTGAACGCCTTAATACAAGACTTACTACTTGTTTGGAAATGCATGTGTAACATTACAAACATGATAAAACAGCTTGTTATCACATCCAAACACTGTTTTCATTCAAAATATGAGTTTTCCTTTCATTCTTCAAAAGTTGCACTTTTGCTCCAAGTTATGCTCAGAAACACTGTTTAGAGCGTTTACAGCGCCAGCAAACGCTGTTTTGAACGCCTAAATGCAAGACTTACTACTTGTTTGGAAATGCATGTGTAACATTACAAACATGATAAAACAGCTTGTTATCACATCCAAACACTGTTTTGAAACAAAATATGAGTTTTCAGTTCATTCTTCAAAAGTTGCACTTTTGCTCCAAGTTATGCTCAGAAACACTGTTTAGAGCGTTTACAGCGCCAGCAAACGCTGTTTTGAACGCCTAAATGCAAGACTTACTACTTGTTTGGAAATGCATGTGTAACATTACAAACATGATAAAACAGCTTGTTATCACATCCAAACACTGTTTTCATTCAAAATATGAGTTTTCTTTTCATTCTTCAAAAGTTGCACTTTTGCCACAAGTTATGCTCAGAAACACTGTTTAGAGCGCTTACAGCGCCAGCAAACGCTGTTTTGAACGCCTTAATACAAGACTTACTACTTGTTTGGAAATGCATGTGTAACATTACAAACATGATAAAACAGCTTGTTATCACATCCAAACACTGTTTTCATTCAAAATATGAGTTTTCCTTTCATTCTTCAAAAGTTGCACTTTTGCTCCAAGTTATGCTCAGAAACACTGTTTAGAGCGATTACAGCGCCAGCAAACGCTGTTTTGAACGCCTAAATGCAAGACTTACTACTTGTTTGGAAATGCATGTGTAACATTACAAACATGATAAAACAGCTTGTTATCACATCCAAACACTGTTTTGGAACAAAATATGAGTTTTCCTTTCATTCTTCAAAAGTTGCACTTTTGCTCCAAGTTATGCTCAGAAACACTGTTTAGAGCGTTTACAGCGCCAGCAAACGCTGTTTTGAACGCCTAAATGCAAGACTTACTACTTGTTTGGAAATGCATGTGTAACATTACAAACATGATAAAACAGCTTGTTATCACATCCAAACACTGTTTTCATTCAAAATATGAGTTTTCTTTTCATTCTTCAAAAGTTGCACTTTTGCCACAAGTTATGCTCAGAAACACTGTTTAGAGCGCTTACAGCGCCAGCAAACGCTGTTTTGAACGCCTTAATACAAGACTTACTACTTGTTTGGAAATGCATGTGTAACATTACAAACATGATAAAACAGCTTGTTATCACATCCAAACACTGTTTTCATTCAAAATATGAGTTTTCCTTTCATTCTTCAAAAGTTGCACTTTTGCTCCAAGTTATGCTCAGAAACACTGTTTAGAGCGCTTACAGGGCCAGCAAACGCTGTTTTGAACGCCTAAATGCAAGACTTACTACTTGTTTGGAAATGCATGTGTAACATTACAAACATGATAAAACAGCTTGTTATCACATCCAAACACTGTTTTGAAACAAAATATGAGTTTTCAGTTCATTCTTCAAAAGTTGCACTTTTGCTCCAAGTTATGCTCAGAAACACTGTTTAGAGCGTTTACAGCGCCAGCAAACGCTGTTTTGAACGCCTAAATGCAAGACTTACTACTTGTTTGGAAATGCATGTGTAACATTACAAACATGATAAAACAGCTTGTTATCACATCCAAACACTGTTTTCATTCAAAATATGAGTTTTCCTTTCATTCTTCAAAAGTTGCACTTTTGCTCCAAGTTATGCTCAGAAACACTGTTTAGAGCGCTTACAGGGCCAGCAAACGCTGTTTTGAACGCCTAAATGCAAGACTTACTACTTGTTTGGAAATGCATGTGTAACATTACAAACATGATAAAACAGCTTGTTATCACATCCAAACACTGTTTTGGAACAAAATATGAGTTTTCCTTTCATTCTTCAAAAGTTGCACTTTTGCTCCAAGTTATGCTCAGAAACACTGTTTAGAGCGTTTACAGCGCCAGCAAACGCTGTTTTGAACGCCTTAATACAAGACTTACTACTTGTTTGGAAATGCATGTGTAACATTACAAACATGATGAAATAGCTTGTTATCACATCCAAACACTGTTTTGAAACAAAATATGAGTTTTCAGTTCATTCTTCAAAAGTTGCACTTTTGCCACAAGTTATGCTCAGAAACACTGTTTAGAGCGCTTACAGCGCCAGCAAACGCTGTTTTGAACGCCTTAATACAAGACTTACTACTTGTTTGGAAATGCATGTGTAACATTACAAACATGATAAAACAGCTTGTTATCACATCCAAACACTGTTTTCATTCAAAATATGAGTTTTCTTTTCATTCTTCAAAAGTTGCACTTTTGCCACAAGTTATGCTCAGAAACACTGTTTAGAGCGCTTACAGCGCCAGCAAACGCTGTTTTGAACGCCTTAATACAAGACTTACTACTTGTTTGGAAATGCATGTGTAACATTACAAACATGATAAAACAGCTTGTTATCACATCCAAACACTGTTTTCATTCAAAATATGAGTTTTCCTTTCATTCTTCAAAAGTTGCACTTTTGCTCCAAGTTATGCTCAGAAACACTGTTTAGAGCGCTTACAGGGCCAGCAAACGCTGTTTTGAACGCCTAAATGCAAGACTTACTACTTGTTTGGAAATGCATGTGTAACATTACAAACATGATAAAACAGCTTGTTATCACATCCAAACACTGTTTTCATTCAAAATATGAGTTTTCCTTTCATTCTTCAAAAGTTGCACTTTTGCTCCAAGTTATGCTCAGAAACACTGTTTAGAGCGCTTACAGGGCCAGCAAACGCTGTTTTGAACGCCTAAATGCAAGACTTACTACTTGTTTGGAAATGCATGTGTAACATTACAAACATGATAAAACAGCTTGTTATCACATCCAAACACTGTTTTCATTCAAAATATGAGTTTTCCTTTCATTCTTCAAAAGTTGCACTTTTGCTCCAAGTTATGCTCAGAAACACTGTTTAGAGCGATTACAGCGCCAGCAAACGCTGTTTTGAACGCCTAAATGCAAGACTTACTACTTGTTTGGAAATGCATGTGTAACATTACAAACATGATAAAACAGCTTGTTATCACATCCAAACACTGTTTTGGAACAAAATATGAGTTTTCCTTTCATTCTTCAAAAGTTGCACTTTTGCTCCAAGTTATGCTCAGAAACACTGTTTAGAGCGTTTACAGCGCCAGCAAACGCTGTTTTGAACGCCTAAATGCAAGACTTACTACTTGTTTGGAAATGCATGTGTAACATTACAAACATGATAAAACAGCTTGTTATCACATCCAAACACTGTTTTCATTCAAAATATGAGTTTTCTTTTCATTCTTCAAAAGTTGCACTTTTGCCACAAGTTATGCTCAGAAACACTGTTTAGAGCGCTTACAGCGCCAGCAAACGCTGTTTTGAACGCCTTAATACAAGACTTACTACTTGTTTGGAAATGCATGTGTAACATTACAAACATGATAAAACAGCTTGTTATCACATCCAAACACTGTTTTCATTCAAAATATGAGTTTTCCTTTCATTCTTCAAAAGTTGCACTTTTGCTCCAAGTTATGCTCAGAAACACTGTTTAGAGCGCTTACAGGGCCAGCAAACGCTGTTTTGAACGCCTAAATGCAAGACTTACTACTTGTTTGGAAATGCATGTGTAACATTACAAACATGATAAAACAGCTTGTTATCACATCCAAACACTGTTTTGAAACAAAATATGAGTTTTCAGTTCATTCTTCAAAAGTTGCACTTTTGCTCCAAGTTATGCTCAGAAACACTGTTTAGAGCGTTTACAGCGCCAGCAAACGCTGTTTTGAACGCCTAAATGCAAGACTTACTACTTGTTTGGAAATGCATGTGTAACATTACAAACATGATAAAACAGCTTGTTATCACATCCAAACACTGTTTTCATTCAAAATATGAGTTTTCCTTTCATTCTTCAAAAGTTGCACTTTTGCTCCAAGTTATGCTCAGAAACACTGTTTAGAGCGCTTACAGGGCCAGCAAACGCTGTTTTGAACGCCTAAATGCAAGACTTACTACTTGTTTGGAAATGCATGTGTAACATTACAAACATGATAAAACAGCTTGTTATCACATCCAAACACTGTTTTGGAACAAAATATGAGTTTTCCTTTCATTCTTCAAAAGTTGCACTTTTGCTCCAAGTTATGCTCAGAAACACTGTTTAGAGCGTTTACAGCGCCAGCAAACGCTGTTTTGAACGCCTTAATACAAGACTTACTACTTGTTTGGAAATGCATGTGTAACATTACAAACATGATGAAATAGCTTGTTATCACATCCAAACACTGTTTTGAAACAAAATATGAGTTTTCAGTTCATTCTTCAAAAGTTGCACTTTTGCCACAAGTTATGCTCAGAAACACTGTTTAGAGCGCTTACAGCGCCAGCAAACGCTGTTTTGAACGCCTTAATACAAGACTTACTACTTGTTTGGAAATGCATGTGTAACATTACAAACATGATAAAACAGCTTGTTATCACATCCAAACACTGTTTTCATTCAAAATATGAGTTTTCTTTTCATTCTTCAAAAGTTGCACTTTTGCCACAAGTTATGCTCAGAAACACTGTTTAGAGCGCTTACAGCGCCAGCAAACGCTGTTTTGAACGCCTTAATACAAGACTTACTACTTGTTTGGAAATGCATGTGTAACATTACAAACATGATAAAACAGCTTGTTATCACATCCAAACACTGTTTTCATTCAAAATATGAGTTTTCCTTTCATTCTTCAAAAGTTGCACTTTTGCTCCAAGTTATGCTCAGAAACACTGTTTAGAGCGCTTACAGGGCCAGCAAACGCTGTTTTGAACGCCTAAATGCAAGACTTACTACTTGTTTGGAAATGCATGTGTAACATTACAAACATGATAAAACAGCTTGTTATCACATCCAAACACTGTTTTCATTCAAAATATGAGTTTTCCTTTCATTCTTCAAAAGTTGCACTTTTGCTCCAAGTTATGCTCAGAAACACTGTTTAGAGCGCTTACAGGCCAGCAAACGCTGTTTTGAACGCCTTAATGCAAGACTTACTACTTGTTTGGAAATGCATGTGTAACATTACAAACATGATAAAACAGCTTGTTATCACATCCAAACACTGTTTTGGAAACAAAATATGAGTTTTCAGTTCATTCTTCAAAAGTTGCACTTTTGCTCCAAGTTATGCTCAGAAACACTGTTAGAGCGTTTACAGCGCCAGCAAACGCTGTTTTGAACGCCTAAATTCAAGACTTACTACTTGTTTGGAAATGCATGTGTAACATTACAAACATGATAAAACAGCTTGTTATCACATCCAAACACTGTTTTCGGATTCAAAATATGAGTTTTCCTTTCATTCTTCAAAAGTTGCACTTTTGCCACAAGTTATGCTCAGAAACACTGTTTAGAGCGCTTACAGAGCCAGCAAACGCTGTTTTGAACGCCTAAATGCAAGACTTACTACTTGTTTGGAAATGCATGTGTAACATTACAAACATGATAAAACAGCTTGTTATCACATCCGAAACACTGTTTTGCATTCAAAATATGAGTTGTCAGTTCATTCTTCAAAAGTTGCACTTTTGCCACAAGTTATGCTCAGAAACACTGTTTAGAGCGTTTACAGAGCCAGCAAACGCTGTTTTGAACGCCTTAATACAAGACTTACTACTTGTTTGGAAATGCATGTGTAACATTACAAACATGATAAAACAGCTTGTTATCACATCCAAACACTGTTTTGGAACAAAATATGAGTTTTCAGTTCATTCTTCAAAAGTTGCACTTTTGCCACAAGTTATGCTCAGAAACACTGTTTAGAGCGTTTACAGAGCCAGCAAACGCTGTTTTGAACGCCTTAATACAAGACTTACTACTTGTTTGGAAATGCATGTGTAACATTACAAACATGATAAAACAGCTTGTTATCACATCCAAACACTGTTTTGGAACAAAATATGAGTTTTCAGTTCATTCTTCAAAAGTTGCACTTTTGCCACAAGTTATGCTCAGAAACACTGTTTAGAGCGCTAACAGCGCCAGCAAACGCTGTTTTGAACGCCTTAATACAAGACTTACTACTTGTTTGGAAATGCATGTGTAACATTACAAACATGATAAAACAGCTTGTTATCCACATCCAAACACTGTTTTGGAACAAAATATGAGTTTTCTTTTCATTCTTCAAAAGTTGCACTTTTGCCACAAGTTATGCTCAGAAACACTGTTTAGGAGCACTTACAGCGCCAGCAAACGTTGTTTTGAACGCCTTAATACAAGACTTACTACTTGTTTGGAAATGCATGTGTAACATTACAAACATGATAAAACAGCTTGCTATCACATCCAAACACTGTTTTGGAACAAAATATGAGTTTTCAGTTCATTCTTCAAAAGTTGCACTTTTGCCACAAGTTATGCTCAGAAACACTGTTTAGAGCGCTAACAGCGCCAGCAAACGCTGTTTTGAACGCCTTAATACAAGACTTACTACTTGTTTGGAAATGCATGTGTAACATTACAAACATGATAAAACAGCTTGTTATCACATCCAAACACTGTTTTGGAACAAAATATGAGTTTTCTTTTCATTCTTCAAAAGTGCACTTTTGCCACAAGTTATGCTCAGAAACACTGTTTAGAGCACTTACAGCGCCAGCAAACGTTGTTTTGAACGCCTTAATACAAGACTTACTACTTGTTTGGAAATGCATGTGTAACATTACAAACATGATAAAACAGCTTGCTATCACATCCAAACACTGTTTTGGAACAAAATATGAGTTTTCAGTTCATTCTTCAAAGTTGCACTTTTGCTCCAAGTTATGCTCAGAAACACTGTTTAGAGCGTTTACAGAGCCAGCAAACGCTGTTTTGAATGCCTAAATGCAAGACTTACCACTTGTTTTGGAAATGCATGTGTAACATTACAAACATGATAAAACAGCTTGTTATCACATCCAAACACTGTTTTGGAACAAATATGAGTTTTCCTTTTCATTCTTCAAAAGTTGCACTTTTGCCACAAGTTATGCTCAGAAACACTGTTTAGAGCGCTAACAGCGCCAGCAAACGCTGTTTTGAACGCCTTAATACAAGACTTACTACTTGTTTGGAAATGCATGTGTAACATTACAAACATGATAAAACAGCTTGTTATCACATCCAAACACTGTTTTGGAACAAAATATGAGTTTTCAGTTCATTCTTCAAAAGTTGCACTTTTGCTCCAAGTTATGCTCAGAAACACTGTTTAGAGCGTTTACAGAGCCAGCAAACGCTGTTTTGAACGCCTAAATGCAAGACTTACTACTTGTTTGGAAATGCATGTGTAACATTACAAACATGATAAAACAGCTTGTTATCACATTCAAACACTGTTTTGGAACAAAATATGAGTTTTCAGTTCATTCTTCAAAAGTTGCACTTTTGCTCCAAGTTATGCTCAGAAACACTGTTTAGAGCGTTTACAGAGCCAGCAAACGCTGTTTTGAACGCCTAAATGCAAGACTTACTACTTGTTTGGAAATGCATGTGTAACATTACAAACATGATAAAACAGCTTGTTATCACATTCAAACACTGTTTTGGAACAAAATATGAGTTTTCTTTTCATTCTTCAAAAGTTGCACTTTTGCCACAAGTTATGCTCAGAAACACTGTTTAGAGCGCTTACAGCGCCAGCAAACGCTGTTTTGAACGCCTTAATACAAGACTTACTACTTGTTTGGAAATGCATGTGTAACATTAAAAACATGATAAAACAGCTTGTTATCACGTCCAAACACTGTTTTGGAACAAAATATGAGTTTTCAGTTCATTCTTCAAAAGTTGCACTTTTGCTCCAAGTTATGCTCAGAAACACTGTTTAGAGCGTTTACAGAGCCAGCAAACGCTGTTTTGAATGCCTAAATGCAAGACTTACCACTTGTTTGGAAATGCATGTGTAACATTACAAACATGATAAAACACGTTGTTATCACATCCAAACACTGTTTTGGAACAAAATATGAGTTTTCTTTTCATTCTTCAAAAGTTGCACTTTTGCCACAAGTTATGCTCAGAAACACTGTTTAGAGCGCTAACAGCGCCAGCAAACGCTGTTTTGAACCGCTTAATACAAGACTTACTACTTGTTTGGAATGCATGTGTAACATTACAAACATGATAAAACAGCTTGTTATCACATCCAAACACTGTTTTGGAACAAAATATGAGTTTTCAGTTCATTCTTCAAAGTAGCACTTTTGCTCCAAGTTATGCTCAGAAACACTGTTTAGAGCGTTTACAGAGCCAGCAAACGCTGTTTTGAACGCCTAAATGCAAGACTTACTACTTGTTTGGAAATGCATGTGTAACATTACAAACATGATAAAACAGCTTGTTATCACATTCAAACACTGTTTTGGAACAAAATATGAGTTTTCTTTTCATTCTTCAAAAGTTGCACTTTTGCCACAAGTTATGCTCAGAAACACTGTTTAGAGCGCTTACAGCGCCAGCAAACGCTGTTTTGAACGCCTTAATACAAGACTTACTACTTGTTTGGAAATGCATGTGTAACATTAAAAACATGATAAAACAGCTTGTTATCACGTCCAAACACTGTTTTGGAACAAAATATGAGTTTTCAGTTCATTCTTCAAAAGTTGCACTTTTGCTCCAAGTTATGCTCAGAAACACTGTTTAGAGCGCTTACAGCGCCAGCAAACGCGGTTTTGAACGCCTTAATACAAGACTTACTACTTGTTTGGAAATGCATGTGTAACATTATAAACATGATAAAACAGCTTGCTATCACATCCAAACACTGTTTTGGAACAAAATATGAGTTTTCAGTTCATTCTTCAAAAGTTGCACTTTTGCTCCAAGTTATGCTCAGAAACACTGTTTAGAGCGTTTACAGAGCCAGCAAACGCTGTTTTGAACGCCTTAATACAAGACTTACTACTTGTTTGGAAATGCATGTGTAACATTACAAACATGATAAAACAGCTCGTTATCACATCCAAACACTGTTTTGGAACAAAATATGAGTTTTCAGTTCATTCTTCAAAAGTTGCACTTTTGCCACAAGTTATGCTCAGAAACACTGTTTAGAGCGCTAACAGCGCCAGCAAACGCTGTTTTGAACGCCTTAATACAAGACTTACTACTTGTTTGGAAATGCATGTGTAACATTACAAACATGATAAAACAGCTTGTTATCACATCCAAACACTGTTTTGGAACAAAATATGAGTTTTCTTTTCATTCTTCAAAAGTTGCACTTTTGCCACAAGTTATGCTCAGAACACTGTTTAGAGCGCTTACAGCGCCAGCAAACGTTGTTTTGAACGCCTTAATACAAGACTTACTACTTGTTTGGAAATGCATGTGTAACATTAAAAACATGATAAAACAGCTTGTTATCACGTCCAAACACTGTTTTGGAACAAAATATGAGTTTTCAGTTCATTCTTCAAAAGTTGCACTTTTGCTCCAAGTTATGCTCAGAAACACTGTTTAGAGCGCTTACAGCGCCAGCAAACGCGGTTTTGAACGCCTTAATACAAGACTTACTACTTGTTTGGAAATGCATGTGTAACATTATAAACATATAAAACAGCTTGCTATCACATCCAAACACTGTTTTGGAACAAAATATGAGTTTCAGTTCATTCTTCAAAAGTTGCACTTTTGCTCCAAGTTATGCTCAGAAACACTGTTTAGAGCGTTTACAGAGCCAGCAAACGCTGTTTTGAACGCCTAAATGCAAGACTTACTACTTGTTTGGAAATGCATGTGTAACATTACAAACATGATAAAACAGCTTGTTATCACATCGAAACACTGTTTTGGAACAAAATATGAGTTGTCAGTTCATTCTTCAAAAGTTGCACTTTTGCCACAAGTTATGCTCAGAAACACTGTTTAGAGCGTTTACAGAGCCAGCAAACGCTGTTTTGAACGCCTTAATACAAGACTTACTACTTGTTTGGAAATGCATGTGTAACATTACAAACATGATAAAACACGTTGTTATCACATCCAAACACTGTTTTGGAACAAAATATGAGTTTTCAGTTCATTCTTCAAAAGTGCACTTTTGCCACAAGTTATGCTCAGAAACACTGTTTAGAGCGTTTACAGAGCCAGCAAACGCTGTTTTGAACGCCTTAATACAAGACTTACTACTTGTTTGGAAATGCATGTGTAACATTACAACATGATAAAACAGCTTGTTATCACATCCAAACACTGTTTTGGAACAAAATATGAGTTTTCAGTTCATTCTTCAAAAGTTGCACTTTTGCCACAAGTTATGCTCAGAAACACTGTTTAGAGCGCTAACAGCGCCAGCAAACGCTGTTTTGAACGCCTTAATACAAGACTTACTACTTGTTTGGAAATGCATGTGTAACATTACAAACATGATAAAACAGCTTGTTATCACATCCAAACACTGTTTTGGAACAAATATGAGTTTCTTTTCATTCTTCAAAAGTTGCACTTTTGCCACAAGTTATGCTCAGAAACACTGTTTAGAGCACTTACAGCGCCAGCAAACGTTGTTTTGAACGCCTTAATACAAGACTTACTACTTGTTTGGAAATGCATGTGTAACATTACAAACATGATAAAACAGCTTGCTATCACATCCAAACACTGTTTTGGAACAAAATATGAGTTTTCAGTTCATTCTTCAAAAGTTGCACTTTTGCTCCAAGTTATGCTCAGAAACACTGTTTAGAGCGTTTACAGAGCCAGCAAACGCTGTTTTGAATGCCTAAATGCAAGACTTACCACTTTTTTGGAAATGCATGTGTAACATTACAAACATGATAAAACAGCTTGTTATCACATCCAAACACTGTTTTGGAACAAAATATGAGTTTTCTTTTCATTCTTCAAAAGTTGCACTTTTGCCACAAGTTATGCTCAGAAACACTGTTTAGAGCGCTAACAGCGCCAGCAAACGCTGTTTTGAACGCCTTAATACAAGACTTACTACTTGTTTGGAAATGCATGTGTAACATTACAAACATGATAAAACAGCTTGTTATCACATCCAAACACTGTTTTGGAACAAAATATGAGTTTTCAGTTCATTCTTCAAAAGTTGCACTTTTGCTCCAAGTTATGCTCAGAAACACTGTTTAGAGCGTTTACAGAGCCAGCAAACGCTGTTTTGAACGCCTAAATGCAAGACTTACTACTTGTTTGGAAATGCATGTGTAACATTACAAACATGATAAAACAGCTTGTTATCACATTCAAACACTGTTTTGGAACAAAATATGAGTTTTCTTTTCATTCTTCAAAAGTTGCACTTTTGCCACAAGTTATGCTCAGAAACACTGTTTAGAGCGCTTACAGCGCCAGCAAACGCTGTTTTGAACGCCTTAATACAAGACTTACTACTTGTTTGGAAATGCATGTGTAACATTAAAAACATGATAAAACAGCTTGTTATCACGTCCAAACACTGTTTTGGAACAAAATATGAGTTTCAGTTCTTCTTCAAAAGTTGCACTTTTGCTCCAAGTTATGCTCAGAAACACTGTTTAGAGCGCTTACAGCGCCAGCAAACGCGGTTTTGAACGCCTTAATACAAGACTTACTACTTGTTTGGAAATGCATGTGTAACATTATAAACATGATAAAACAGCTTGCTATCACATCCAAACACTGTTTTGGAACAAAATATGAGTTTTCAGTTCATTCTTCAAAAGTTGCACTTTTGCTCCAAGTTATGCTCAGAAACACTGTTTAGAGCGCTAACAGCGCAGCAAACGCTGTTTTGAACGCCTTAATACAAGACTTACTACTTGTTTGGAAATGCATGTGTAACATTACAAACAGATAAAACAGCTTGTTATCACATCCAAACACTGTTTTGGAACAAAATATGAGTTTTCTTTTCATTCTTCAAAAGTTGCACTTTTGCCACAAGTTATGCTCAGAAACACTGTTTAGAGCGCTTACAGCGCCAGCAAACGTTGTTTTGAACGCCTTAATACAAGACTTACTACTTGTTGGAAATGCATGTGTAACATTACAAACATGATAAAACAGCTTGCTATCACATCCAAACACTGTTTTGGAACAAAATATGAGTTTTCAGTTCATTCTTCAAAAGTTGCACTTTTGCTCCAAGTTATGCTCAGAAACACTGTTTAGAGCGTTTACAGAGCCAGCAAACGCTGTTTTGAATGCCTAAATGCAAGACTTACCACTTGTTTGGAAATGCATGTGTAACATTACAAACATGATAAAACAGCTTGTTATCACATCCAAACACTGTTTTGGAACAAAATATGAGTTTTCTTTTCATTCTTCAAAAGTTAGCACTTTTGCCACAAGTTATGCTCAGAAACACTGTTTAGAGCGCTAACAGCGCCAGCAAACGCTGTTTTGAACGCCTTAATACAAGACTTACTACTTGTTTGGAAATGCATGTGTAACATTACAAACATGATAAAAACAGCTTGTTATCACATCCAAACACTGTTTTGGAACAAAATATGAGTTTTCAGTTCATTCTTCAAAAGTTGCACTTTTGCTCCAAGTTATGCTCAGAAACACTGTTTAGAGCGTTTACAGAGCCAGCAAACGCTGTTTTGAACGCCTAATGCAAGACTTACTACTTGTTTGGAAATGCATGTGTAACATTACAAACATGATAAAACAGCTTGTTATCACATTCAAACACTGTTTTGGAACAAAATATGAGTTTTCTTTTCATTCTTCAAAAGTTGCACTTTTGCCACAAGTTATGCTCAGAAACACTGTTTAGAGCGCTTACAGCGCCAGCAAACGCTGTTTTGAACGCCCTTAATACAAGACTTACTACTTGTTTGGAAATGCATGTGTAACATTAAAAACATGATAAAACAGCTTGTTATCACGTCCAAACACTGTTTTGGAACAAAATATGAGTTTTCAGTTCATTCTTCAAAAGTTGCACTTTTGCTCCAAGTTATGCTCAGAAACACTGTTTAGAGCGCTTACAGCGCCAGCAAACGCGGTTTTGAACGCCTTAATACAAGACTTACTACTTGTTTGGAAATGCATGTGTAACATTATAAACATGATAAAACAGCTTGCTATCACATCCAAACACTGTTTTGGAACAAAATATGAGTTTTCAGCTTCATTCTTCAAAAG